>NC_136482.1:194775057-194852557 GCF_053919585.1 Euprymna scolopes
AGGATAGGCTGTTTTAGCAGCTCCTGGCCAGATATGGCAGCAGTACTCCATCATTAGACGTACTTGGCTTTTATACAGATAGAGAATTGCATCCGTAGTGAAATAACGTCTGGAGCGGTTGAAGGATCCCACCATTTTCCCAGCGTCCCTGACAACAGATTTTTTGTCACGCAGACTTTAGAGAACACCATTGATTTTTGTCGGTGTGTAATATGTAATGAAGACACGTGTGAAGAAATATAGTGAGTAAAAAAAATGATACTTGAGGACTGACATTAATAAATAGTTTTAAGTAGAAATACGACGAGCAACGAGATGAGTCATAAAATGGGTTGAGAAACAGATAAAAAACAGATAAAAAAGACTATTCGTTTGACAAAGAAATTGTTTGCGGGGAAAAAACATGGATATAACAAGGAAAATGACTCTTGATTAGAGAAAGGCCATAATAACTAACAGCCTTACAAAACAAAGCAATCAGAAAAAAACATCGAAGCGTAGATAAACTAAAGCCAGAAAACAGTCGGTGTAGATGATAAAACAAGTGAATGAAGCAATTTAACTGTAAGATGAACATTAAATCAAGCTAGAATGGCGAAAATATGAGTGAACGCAAAGCAAAAAAGTCCTGGTTGAAAGCACCATTCAGTCGTAAAATAAAAGGACATATTGGAATTCTGAAATGTCTTATTGTTTCCCGAATTCAGAGAGAGCTATCCGTGGCTAATAGTAATAATTTAATGTTAAACGAAAACAGATTTGCGATGAATCTTTAAAAGCAGTGAATATTATAAATCTGAAGAGAATTGCTGTCACTAGGATAGCAATAAAAAACATCAGCCTTGGCTAGTCCTACGAAAATTAGAGGGAAAGGGTCAAGGAAAATTGAACGCTCGAAAAAAAAAAAAAAAAAAAGAAGGGAAACGCACTAACCAAGTATCCATTGGATGATTTTGAAGATTACTGAGACAATTGAAATGCTTATAGCCACCCGAACTCAAGTGAACACAACTGATCGTTGATAGCGGAAATTCAATAGTAAACGACTGTTGCGATAACGCAAAGTGATTTGCTAAGATTATCTAAATGGGTGGAGAGTATATGAAATAATAATAATAATAAAAATAATATCAATACATATTAATAATAATAATAATAATAAATATATATGTAATAAATAAAATAATAATAAATAATAATAATAAATAATATTAATAATTATAAATAATAAAATAAAATAAATAAAATAATAATAAATAATAACAAATAATAATAATTATAAATAATAAAATAATAATAATAATAATAATAATAATTAATGATTATAATTATAATAATAATAAATAATAAAATAATAATAATAATAAATAATAATACTACTAATAATAATAAATGATGATAATAATAATAAATAATTTTTTTACATAGGCTTAACTACTTATCAAGGCCCAGAGACCATTCGATGATAAGTGTTAAGAGTGTACAGTAGTCAATTGGACAATATAGTAATCGTTAGTAATGGAAATTCGGTAAATTTGTTAACTTAAGTGGAACGGCTTATCAAGAACTTGCTTAGGTTGGACTTGAAGACAACCATAGTGTAGTCAGCTGGAAACAGGAAAACGGAAGACAATTCCACAGACGTGCAGTTCTAAGAAAGAAGCTTTGTTCATGGAATCTATGTTTAGGTTTAGGCACAGATAAAGATTGGGAGAATTATTGATAGTGTTTTCAGCTAGACGAGTGTTTCTTGTGAATGTTTGGCGAGAGGGGGACCATAGGCTGAAGCCCAGTCGAGTACTTGCCATGAAAATAACGATAAAGCAGAGACAAACTCGCAAAATCTCTTCTGTGAGATAGACCTTGCAGGGAAGAGAAAAGGACATCTCCTATGAAGAGACGAAGTCTATTTTGAACTCTATCAAGGCAGGATAAGTCTTTTCTAGCAGATCCTGCCCAGATGTGACAAGAGTACTCCATCCTTGGACGTACCAGGCTCTTATATAGATAGATAATTGCATGAGCAGTGAGATATATACTGGATCGATAGAAGGATCCCACCATTTTTCTAGCGGCCTTGAAAACAAATTTGATGTACATATTCTATTTCAGATCAGGAGTACAGGTCATGCCCAGAAGCTTGTCAAAACTTGAGGCCTCCCCAAGACGAGAGCCATTTATTTCAATTGATGCCAGATGGGGATCAGAACGTTGATGATGTAAAGATAGAAACTTGGTTTTAGATGCATTAAAAGTAACCAGCCACTCCTTTCCCCATGGTACCACGTGCTCAAGATCAGAGGAGAGAGAATCGGATAGAACTTGGTCGTTTATGGTCTTAGATGTGCTACCATAGATGCTAGTGTCACCAGCATAAATGTCTACGAATGATGTAAGGATGTGATTTGGAAGATTATTAACGGAGATTAGGAAAAGAGTTGGGCCCAGGATGAACCCCTGAGCGACTGAGTTAGCATTACTTCTGTGAGGTTCTGATTTCTACCCATCAACCACTTTATAATTGATAAGGCATTTCCAGCTATACCGTAGCTGGAGATCTTGCGAAGTAACCCTTTATGCCATACCCTATCAAAGACCTTTGATATGCCAAGAGCAATTGCCCTAGAAAGGTTGCATCCGTCGAGAGAGTCGCTAATCCTATGAGATATAACTGTAAGCACATCTGCTGTAGATCTAGCAGAACGGAAACTATATTGTGTGTCAATAAGAAGGTTATTTTTGCTGAGATAGTTGATTACTTCTCTATTTAACACAGATTCAAGCAACTTACTTAAGATGCACAGGAGACTAATTGGCCTGTACGGAGAGGGGGATAAGAGATCACCTAAATTCTTAAATACAGGGCATGCTGATGAGATTTTCCAGGGTGATGGGAAGCAATTCTCCTTAAGAAAACGTTTAAACAGTTTTGTAAGTTTGGGCGCTAGTTCTTCTTGAAGTTTTTTGAGTACTATAATTGGAATTCTGTTAGGGCCGGTTGCTTTACTGGAATCAAGGTTTTTGATTAGCTTGGCAACATCATGTACATATATTTTTTATATCACATAGCGTGTTTTCTGATACAGAAGTAAATATTGAGGGTTGGTGCCCTTGGTCGCAAAGGGTAGAATTAGTTGCAAAATTCTTGGCAAAGAGTTTGGCTTTGTCCGATGCTGACGAGATTACCCCAGGTAGTTGCGATAAAACACACGCTTCTATTCAACATTCTGTTTGCTTTGGGCAAATACTGGTGGGAACCAAGCCGCTGCTCAGCTACTTTGGACTTGAAAGACTGAGCATACTTGCGTTCTTTATTACTTTCTTATAACGGTTGCTGGAAGTCCTGAAAGCGGCTTTAGTCTCCATACATCTATTACGTTAGAAACAACAACAACAACAACAATAATAATAATAATAATAATAATAATAATAATAATAATAATAATAATAATAATAGAAAACTCTGTGAAGGACACAAAAAAGAACTAGAAAAATACGTAATGCAAAACACTGAAAGGATAATTATGGCAGCGAGACACACTGAAAAAAACCAGCAAAACAGAGAGACAAATGACAAAACGAGAAAAGAGAAATGGGAAGAGAAAGAACTCCACGGAAGATTCATAAGAATTACAAAAGATGAGAATAACAAAAACATCTGAACATGGATGCGAAAAGCAAATATATACCGAGAAACTAAAGCTCTAATAACTGCAACACAAGATAACTCGATAAGAACCAACAATATCAAAGCAAGAATCGATAAAACACAAGAAACCAGCAAATGCAGACTCTGTGGACAAAAAGACGAAACGATAAACTATATAATAATTGAACCCAGCAAACTGGCCCGAAAGGAATACAAAAACAGGCATGACCAAGTTGAGAGGATGGTGCACTGGGAATTGCGCAAACGACTGCATTTTGAGCATACGGACAAATGGTACAAGCATAAACCCGCAACAGCACTCGAAAACGAAAAACAGAATTCTATGGGACATGAACATAGAGACGGACAAACCCATCCAAGCAAGAAGACCAGATGTAATAATTAACAAGAAAGAAAAATCCTGTCAAATCGTAGACTTTGCTGTCCCAGCTGACCTCAAAGAATGTCAGAAATTGGAATCAGAGGAATAACTGCAAAAATACAACGACTAACGATAATGAAAACGGCTGAAATATTAAGGAAAACCCTTGAATGCGGAGAATAATACAAGCAGACAATATAATAAATAAGCGTTACAGGGAATGAAGAACACCGAAGCTGCATATCTGCAAGTTCTACATCCCCATCATGCGTTCCCCCATAGTTTCATCACCGCTTCTCCCAATAAAAAAGTGACACCAAAGAGCTGAGGAGGGTCAAGAAGGAATGAAAGACCGAGGAGAGAGCGCTGGTCAGACCTCGGTTGGACAAGCACAGAAAGAGAACTGGGACTTTGGGGAGGCTTAGTGACACTCAAATTCCAGTATAAACCAATGGGCACTGCCAGCGAGAAATCAATGGTAAGAGGTTGTTGCGATGATGCAAATTCATTTGCAAATGCTATCGAAGGAGGTGAAGAGAACTGGACGTCTGGGGAGACTTGTTGTCACTCAGCTTCCAGAGAATATCACAGGTTTCCAATCAGATCGTTTGTTGACTTGTGTGAAAGCTCCATGTGAGCCAATAATAATAATAATAATAATAATAATAACAACAACAACAACAACAATAATAATAATAATAACAACAATAATGATAATAATAATAATAATAATAACGATAATATTAATAATAATAATAATAATAATAATAATAATAATAATAACAATAATCGAAAACGAGAACCACAAAATCCTATGGGACATGGACATACAGACGGACAAACCCATGCAAGCAAGAAGACCAGACGTCGTAATAATTAACAAGAAAGAAACATCCTGTCTAATCGTGGACTTTGCAGTCCCAGCTGACCACAGGGTGAGTATGAAAGAAAAGGAGAAACGAAGCAAATACACAGAGCTAGCCAGAGAGTTAAAAGGGATTTGGATGATGAAGAAAGTCCAAATAGTACCGATAATAGTAGGAGCACTAGGAACAATCCCGAAAAACTTCGAAAAAAGAATGTCAGAAATTGGAATCAGAGGAATAACTACAAAAGTACAACGACTAACCATAATGAAAACGACTGAAATATTAAGGACAACCCTTGAATGTGGAGAATAATACAAGACAATATAACGAATAAGCGTTACAGGGAATGAAGAACACCGAAACTGCATATTTACAAGTTCTACACCCCCTCATCATGCATTCCCCACCATTGTTTCATCACCGATCCCCCCCCCCCCAAAATGATACCAAATAGCCGAGAAGGGTCAATAAGGACTGAAAGACCGAGGAGCGAGCGCCACCCAGACCTCGGCTGGACAAGCGCAAAGAGAACTGGGACCTTGGGGAGGCTAAGTTCCACTCAAATTCCAGCATATACCAATGGCCACCACCAGCGAGAAATCAATGGTAAGCGGCTGTTGCGATGATGCAAATTTGATGCTATCGAAGGCGGTGGAGAGAACTGGACGTCTGGGGAGACTTGTTGTCACTCAGCTTCCAGAGAATATCACAGGTTTCCAATCAGATCGTTTGTTGACTTGTGTGAAAGCTCCATGTGAGCCAATAATAATAATAATAATAATAATAATAATAATAATAATAATAATAATAATAATAATAATGATAACAATAATAATAATAATAATAATAATAATGATAATAATAATAATAACGATAATAATAATAATGATGATAATAATAATAATAAAAATAATAATAAGGATAATAATAATAATAATAATAATAATAATGATAATAATAATAACGATAATAATAATAATGATGATAATAATAATAATAAAAATAATAATAAGGATAATAATAATAATAATAATAATGATAATAATAATAACGATAATAATAATAATGATGATGATAATAATAATAACGATAATAATAATAATAATAACGATAATAATAATAATGATAATAATAACGATAATAATAATAATGATAATAATAATAACGATAATAATAATAATAATAATAACGATAATAATAATAACAATAATAATAACGATGATGATGATGATGATGATAATAATAATAATAATAATAATAATAATAATAATAATAATAATCAGAAATCACACCAATTGACGTTTCATTTTTAAAACCACAGCAGTTTTGCTTCTCCTCCACAAAAGGGTCATTAAGTGTCAACCCGTGAAAAGATCGATAAGGGAGAGAACGTGCCAGAACTGAATGGTAAACAGATGTTGTGATGACGCAAACATCTAAGACCGAGTACGCACGAAATTTGGGGAAATATTTCGGTATTAAACTACATGGAACAGTACTGGTTAATATCAGTGAAGAATCACGGACAATTACATGTGAAAACTCCTTCTGAGTCAAAAGTATCAATTGCTGTTCAAATTATTGTGAATATTCCACGAAAACATTACGACATATTGCCAATGAGTGCAAAAGGCCACTGAATGGTTTGGAAAATTCCTTTATTTTAAAATAACTTATAATCACCGTGTGTTTCTCAAACATATCATGGAAAGAATTAACAAAATAATAACTTTTTTCTCAAACAGTAAAAGAGTCTCCATAGTTTATATTTTTTAGTTTTCACATATTTTCTACAAATAAAGAAAATTGTATACATTTTTCGTCAGTTTTTCAGAATTATTCTCAGACTATTCGTGCTTTTCAAGTTAGTAAATAAAAAAAAAATAATAATAAATAGATATAAACAAACTATAGATGAAACTGTTTTCTACAGACGTTAAATCTTGGCATTCTTAATCGAAAATAATTCCTGTAGAAGCGAACAAAATAATCCCAGAAAATATATTCTTCGCAGAATTTCGCTGTCAGTCGAGGAATTATTATCAAGACACAATCTTCGTTATCGATCAGTGGAGAAAGCCACATAGGATTGCAGAAAACAGACAAAAATACTGAGTATAATCTTGATGATTAGACATGGCATTTGCAGCTTTTCATTCCAATGTTAAAGTTATTTTTAAAGATTAGCTAAGTATGGCACATGGTTACAAATATTGAGAGTCTGGAGAGAAACAATATGGAGGTGAGGATGGCTAAGTGATTAAAGGTAGAGACTGACAACCTGGCTGTGCTAAGTTCGAATACAGTTCGTTACACAGAAATCCTTTTACTTACGGATGTTGTAAACCTTGACGTAAGTATCTGATGTATTTCTAGAAATTATTCTAACAAGAAAGATATCGTGGAAACAACTACCATCTGATTCATTCGAAATGACTGAATGATAATCAAAAACAACAAAAACAGCAGCAGCAATACTAGTTTTAATAATTCACTGACTTATGATAAATTGGCGATATTGTAACTAGGAATTCACGTATAGCTCCAATACAAAATGAATGATACGCAACAAAAAAACAAAAAACAAAAAAACAAACAAACAACAACAAAAACAACAACAAAAACAGCAACAACAGCAGCAACAACAGCAGCAGCAATAGTTTTAAGAATCCATCGGCTTATTATACATTTACAACGAATTGGTGTCTAGCTACAATACTGTCAGAGATTTTTGCGACACAATTAAATGAAACGTCAATTATCTTAGGCCGAAAGTACCCGTGTAGAATTTCCTGTGAAAGTAAAATAACATTGTCTCGAGTCAAATTCGAAAAAAAAAAAAAAAAAAATCAAGGAATTTGTATTGGACAGTTCTATAACCAATGAGTGTGCTTTGTCACATTAAAAAGGCTAGCATGATTTAAACATCGCCGGTAATGGGAGAAGTGATGATACATAAATGGTTAACGACATGGACTGACAAGCTGAGTGTGCGTAGTTTGAATCCGGTTCGTTCTATATGAACCCTTTCATTTTTGATGTTGGCAACCTTCATGTTATTCCTATCGTACGTACACGATATTTTCCTTAAAAGAGTTTTAAGGGAAGCTAATGCTAACAATAATAACATGGTCTATTAGAAACAACATCGGCATTAATGTTTTCGCAGTTCATAACTCGAGTTAATGGAGCGGTGAATTTTCTTCAATAACAAGGTCTTCCTCATCTGAAAACACAACGTCACAATTTATCGGGATTTTCCGTTGTTTCTTTACAAGTAAATGAGATGATAGGTTTCTTTTACTACTCTTTATCTTCCGCATTTAGTTTGCTATATTTAAATAATGCTACAGATAATTTCATTTTCATTAACTTACATCAACATCTTGTCTGAAAGTATATTAAAATATACAGATTAGACATAAATATTTGCTTCTCTCCGAAAATAATAAATCAAACACAGGGGTTAGGAAAATGAAATTGAAAAATTAGCGCCCCTAAGGAGGAGCAGTCCGACCTGCAAAAAAGAAAAGAAAAATAACTACCTGGCAAACCCGTCAGCATTACCCGTTGGAGGCGCCTCATGCGATTATTTGTAGAGCAATTGTTTCTCAAAAAGAGAAGACAAAGCATGGGAGGATGGAACTCCTAGAACTGCACATGAGCAGCATCATACCGCAATCAAGAAGTAAAAGGTAATTTCCAGAATGGTCTAGATTCTTGATTTTAGGGCAGAAGTAAAAACCCCAGAGGAAGAAAACTGGGGTTTGGATTAGACACAAACTTTCTTCATGAGTTTAAACATAAATAAAATACCAGGTGCTTTCAGTAAGTTTTCAGGCAGTTTTATTGACAGTAAACAAATGAAACTCTAGTCCTCTTCGAAGTAATCTCATCCGGCTGCAATGCATTTGTTCTACTGTTCCAACAACTGGAAAGACCCGTGGAAATCCTCATGTGTAAGCGTATTATTGACCCTCGTCACAGCCTTATTCATTTCCTAAATTGTCTCTTAACGATAGCTTGTAATATTTTCCTTGGGCTTAGGGAATAACCAAAAGTCACACGAAGCAACTGGACTATAAAGAGGATGACGAACTGTCTTGATGTCCATCTTAGTCAAATAGTTTGTGAAAAACAAGGGAGCACTGTTGGGACAAATTTCGCGCAAATCATCTCCATCTTCGTGAATAACTTTGACATCGAACTGTGCACGTATTGTCTCTATAGAAACATGACGGTTCTAATCCAAGAAATTCTTTATTTGGCCAATCAAGTTTTATGTTTTGACTTCCTTATTTCTTTCTACACCTCTCATCATCCCTTAAGACTCCCTGCTTTTCTTGAATTTATCATGCCACTCAATAACTGATGCTCGATTCATGTAAGGTGATGCAAAAGCAGTCTGAAGGATTCGTTTCTGAAGCACATTATTGAATATCGTTCTTCTAAAGTTTATTCACGTCCAGATTGCATTTTTGAAATACACTAGCTGTGACAATCAGGATTTAGTAAGATGTACTTGTTCGTTTGAACGTGAAATCATAAAAAATTGGTCAATCATCTATTAAGATGTATAGCAATAACATAATGAATTGTCAAGTGTCTCCGACAATTTAGAAATGCCTGTAAAAAAAAAGCCTGGAAACTTATTGAAGGCAACTCATATATTCGACTGCGATTCTATCCGACTTTAACACACGTGTTAAACGTCTATTATTTTTGCACGTGGGAGCATCTAAGGTAGGTCGTAATTACATAGCGAATATTATTGGTGTGTATAAAGGGATAGCTGAAGAACGGCGACAAATGATAAAACAGTTTTCATTCATAATGTTGGCCATTCATGTGGTTTCTGTCGCAAATATCCGATATCTGTCTCGAACGAGTTCTCAGTAGAAAGGTAACTAATTCGAAATAAAAGCGAATACCAAAAATATTCACAGAATTTCTATTAAGAAAACACGTGTCGCATGGTAAAACGAGAGAAATTACAATTCGATATACTTTTTTTGCTCACCGCCATTATCAAAATTTCATTCTAAACACAATTATCGAAATGTCATTCTAAACACCATTATCCAAATTTCATTCTAAACACCATTATCCAAATTTCATTCTAAACACCATTATCAAAATTTCATTCTAAACACCATTATCAAAATTTCATTCTAAACACAATTATCGAAATGTCATTCTAAACACCATTATCCAAATTTCATTCTATACACCATTATCCAAATTTCATTCTAAACACCATTATCCAAATTTCATTCTACACACAATTATCCAAATTTCATTCTAAACACCATCATCCAAATTTCATTCTAAACACCATTATCCAAATTTCATTCTAAACACCATTATCTAAATTTCATTCTAACCACCATTATCTAAATTTCATTCTAACCACTATTATCTAAATTTCATTCTAAACACCATTATCCAAATCTCATTCTAAACACCATTATCTAAATTTCATTCTAACCACCATTATCCAAATTTCATTCTAAAAACAAATATCCAAATTTCATTCTAAACAATTATCACAATTTCATTCTAAACACCATTATCCAAATTTCATTCAAAGCACAATTATCAAAACTTCATTCTAAACACAATTATCAAAATTTCATTCTAAACACATATTATCAAAATTTCATTCTAAACACAATTATCAAAATTTCATTCTAAACACAATTATCAAAATTTCATTCTAAACACAATTATCGAAATTTCATTCTAAACACCATTATCCAAATTTCATTCAAAGCACAATTATCAAAACTTCATTCTAAACACAATTATCGAAATTTCATTCTAAACACCATTATCCAAATTTCATTCAAAACACCATCATCTGAATCTCATTCTAAACACGATTATCGAAATTTCATTCTAAACACCATTATCAACATTTCATTCTAAACACCATTATCCAAATTTCATTCTAAACACGATTATTGAAATTTCATTCTAAACACCATTATCCAAATTTCATTCTAAACACAATTATCCCAATTTAATTCTAAACACAATTATCCATATTTCATTCTAAAGACAATTATCCCAATATATATATATATATATATATATATATATATATATATATATATATATATATATTGGCATTCAACCCGGTGTTGCCCGTGCATAAAATACACATAAATATTATATTTTAATACATACGGAAATTGAAACATGTGCATACGAGCATTTTTTCTAAACAGTTCAATTCTTGTAAGTAAAAAAATATAATCGAACAGAGATCGAAATCAAAAGCTAAATACATTTTGTTTAGAGCGATAACCATTAAGCCAGCTTGACACGTATTTAAAAGGTGTTTGTAAACCCACTTATTCTTAACATAAGGAAGTTGTCATGTGAACGATTCGCACATGCGCTGTCGTGATACTATTGACAAACAGATAAAAATCCGATGAGACCCAAGTACCCAGTTTGCAATTTTGGCCCTTAGCTGTACTTTTATCCGGATGAAAACCGATTGAATATTTTCCACATGTCTGAATACTTTATATAACAAATTTTTAGCATGTAGATCAAAACTCAATTAAGTATATAGGTTGAGAGTTTTCTTCATACACACACGTTCACGCACACACACACAAACACACACACGCACATACATATATAATTATTTTTCTCAATTTAAATTAAAAATACCGTTTGTCGCATTTGTCGTTGGCAGTTTTGTCTAATGCCAAACTATAGAAGAATATTCACATCTACTTGAGCAGACATTAGCGTTAGAATGAACACACACATATATAAAATACAAAAAACAAGATGCCGCATATTGATGCGTTCGTAACAAGGATCAACTAAACAGATCAACAACGAATAAAAATAAACGATCAAACGCAAAACTAATGTCGAGACGATGGTTATGCGCATGCGTCTATGTCAACTCCGTATGTTTGAGTGAAATAAAAAAGAAAATGATTGAAAGAAAATTACGTTTGAAAGAATTAGTGAGATTAAGTTTGCTTGAACGAGATGAAAATAGTGATAAGTATTAAGATCAGTAACGATACGTTCTCTGCGTGTTAATTGTCGGCCATATTTGATAAGATAAATGGATTATTTAGGCATTAAAATTGTGCAGCTTTGCTCATAAGATGTTCACTTTAATCTAATGCTGACGTAAGGTTTGCCGTTCCACGCGTAAGTAAAGTTAAGCATAAATTTTTTTTTATGTGGAAAAATGAAACAGAGCACACATGGGATGTGGGAAAATATCAGCAGGAACCGTAAGATAGCTGACTTGCGAAGATGTTAGCAGCAGTAGCAGAAGGAAAGGCACATATGAAAATAGGACGTGTGCGCGAGCTTGCGTGACAAAAAAGGGCAGAATGTGGTTGCAGTGTAGCAAAGTTTGCACCAGACAAGATAGGCGTGTAAGGTAAAAGGCGAGAAATAGTTGGTTAATACCTGTGTGAAGTCGAAGAAAGAAGAAGGCTAGTCGGATTAAATGGACGTGTGGCCCTGCAGTGGCGGCGAGAAACATGAGCTGGTGTCGAGGCAGCGGGGTTTTGTTAATCTCATGGCAGAAGAAATGAACAGTATAAAAAAACTGATTGGAAAATAAAGCTAATAAATGCTAAAACAGAAAGAAAATCTGAGTCGGATTAATTTATTTTTGTTTGGTTGTTCCTTTCCGAGGATACCAGAGGGGGTGGGCTCCGAGGGAAGTTTTTACTTTAACGAACACAGTTCGAACGTAACGACCACGTTACAAAATAAATCTTCCTCAAAAAGAGGATTCTGAATTTAAACACAACAGATATTTTTTTTCGTTTACCGCGAATAAACAAAGTGGAACATCCGAACAGATACTAGGCTTTTATTCGCAGTGCAGATACAGTCTTATTTAAGTTCCTTTATAACATAATCTCCATGTTATATGTAAGCAGGGAACGTCATCTTAATCAAGGCGGTGCAACCTGAATGGCCGTGACTTGATTCGCCTCACTTTAAGCTCCTTATATCTATATAAAAAAAATGTAAAAAATATGTTTGCTCGTAACCGATGATCTAAAATACTACTGAACGATTTCCTCGACATTCTACGATAGCGTTTTTATCTAATCCTAGCGTGTTTTTATATATTAAGATTTACAAATATTACAAGATTAAAAGAACTTTTTTTTTCAAAATCGTTTTTTTTCGTAAAAAGTCGACGTTTTTTTTTTCTTTTATTTCTTTCTAAAAGATTCTTTTAAAATTTGCTTTTTTTTAAAAATTACATTTTCACCCCAAACAGGGCACATTGCCACTTTGGTGTAGGGGGCTACTATAAGGGGTAACATCTACTGGGGTAATATCTAGGGATTTGGGCAGCCAGATGTCGGTTCACGTTACACTTGAACTTCTGCACGTCAGTACAGTTGGGGTAGCAAGGTCCTGAATTGGAATTCCAAACTCTAGCGGTTCTGGGGAAGAAACTATTGGAGTAGAAAGATCTTTTACGTCTAGGGATCTCTACTGTGTGGGGGTGAGATTTAGCTGCCTGCGGGTTTGTCGAGGGTGTTTACGTGGTGGAGGCACAAGTGCTTGCAGTTCGTCAGAGCATTCACCATTAAAATACTTGTACAACAGACAGAGGGGCGCAACATTTCGTCGATGGGACAGAGGCTGAAGCTAAGATGACAGTTCAGGTCCGTACAGATTGGCGACTCTCCACTTTGAACCTTGTCTAGAAGCGAGAGACGAGTAGCAGATGCACCATCCCAAATATGACAGCAATAATCCATATATGGACGAATGGTGCCCTTATAGAGGTACAGGATACTTTCGGGTGTTAGTAATTTTCTAGCACGGTAGAGAGAGCCTACCTTCTTTGCTGCGGCCCTGGCAATGCTTTCAATGTAATTTTTCCAACTCATGTTTCCTGTGAACGTTAGGCGAAGTAGTTTGAAAGATGTACTCTCAGATAAAATGCGTTGGCCATTGTTATTGTTAGTAGAGAAGGTTTCTTGTAATTATTGAAGGAAACCAGTTTCGTCTTGGCAGCATTGTATGTGACCATCCATTTTTGTCACAATTCCACTGCAAATTGGAGGTCATCCTCTAGTGTTTCTGCCAATTCTTTAGATATGTGTTCATTTGTTTTCCTGTAGTGCCTGTTATAGAGTGTGGTGTCATTAGCATATATACCAATCTCAGAGGCAATTTTGTCGGGGAGGTCATTTATGAATATTAGGAACAATAGAGGTACAAGGATAGACCCTTGGGGCACTCCCGCATTTATATCATATTGTTTAGATGTACGACCATCGAGGACAACCTTGATTTTTCTCTTATCTAAGAAGGATTTAATTATGTTTAGTATTCTATCAGTGATACCGTATGATCTAATATTCCTGAGGAGACCCTCATGCCATACCCTGTCAAAAGCCTTAGATATATCTAGAGCTACCGCTCTGCCCTCCCCGGCTTTGTCCAGTGAATGGTATATACGTTCAGAGATTACAGTGAGGATGGCTGCTGTTGAACGGGATTGTCTAAATCCATATTGTTGGTCAGTCAGAAGTTTAGCATCTGTAAGGTGATGGTCTAGAGCATGGTTTATTAAGGTCTCAACTATTTTGGAACAATGTGGGAGGGGTGTTAATGGGGTGAAAATTTAATGGGGCCGTTCTTTCGTCAGAATTATTGAATACTAGTACCACAGAAGCAGTTTTCCAACTGCCCGGAAAGCACGATTCATTAAGGCATTTGTTGCAGAGTTTGGAGAGAACTGGAGCTACTTCAGCTGAGCATTTTATTAATAGCACAGCTGAGATGAGATCTGGTCCACATGCTTTTAAAGTGTCAAGGTTTTTTATGATAGCATACCCCTGTGCAGGGGTGATTTTCAGATCGTCTAGCGTGGATCTGTCCGCATAGGAAAGTCAGGTAGGAGGTGGTTGAGAGGGCCCAGTGTGGAGTTTGAGGCAAACCGACTGGTAAGCATATTAGCCTTATCGTTGCTGAGCAAACAACCTCGTGATTCTTGGTTAGTAGGGGAATTATGTATTGCCCATTATTTACTACACTGTTTTAGATTTTCAAGAAGTCCCGAGTTCCTAATTTCTGTGCTTCGGTGCGTTTTTTAGTGGTTTCAGTAAATTCTCTCTTAGCTGTCGCTATTTCTTTCTTAACGTTACTTCTAGCTTCTATGTATTTCTGTCTGTTTGAACTGGACTTATGTCAGTTAAATCTGCGGTATGCATGCTGCCTTTGAGCAATGACAGTTGCGCAAGTCGAAGTAAACCATTGAGTAGAGTGGGGCTTGCTATAAAATTTCCACATGGGGACATGTGCTTCAATTGCCGTTTTGAACCATTCAGTGATCTCATTTGCGCACTGTTCAGCAGGACGAGAAAATATTTTCCCATGGGGCATCTCTGATAAGATCTCTGATGGTTTCCCAATCAGCCTTTTTATGATATCTCGTTGTTTTGAGCACTGGCTCCTCAGTTTTGGCTCTAGAGTTTAGGGCGATTTCAACCATTATCACTGCATGATCAGCGTTCCCAAGTGGGCTGTCGGCATTCGTTATGCAATCATCAGGAACTGTAGTAAAAGAAGATCTAGAATTGATACGTTTTTTTTTACTGATCAGGGAAACAGGTGGAGAATGTAACCATTTACACTTATATTCTTTATTTTTATAATGATAGAGCCTATTGATCGACAAATGCCGAAAAATAACGATTGTGACTTTCCAATCGCTTATTCGTTCTTTTAATGGTCAGTATTTTTAAACGTTAAAATAACAAATATATTCGTTTATATTTCCTACACAATCTCATTGCAACATAAAAATAATTATATTTTAAAAATATATTTTAAAAGCTGCAATACAACTGTTTAAGTAGCATTCGCCCATGTATGGAGTACTGTTGTCACATCTGGGCTGGTGCATCTGCTGCTTGTCTCTCGCTCCTGGACAAGGTTCAAAAGAGAGTCGCCAACCTGATAGGTCTTGGACTTTCATCTAGGCTTCAGCCTCTGTCCCATCAACGAGATGCTGCATCCCTCTGCCTGTTCTACAAATACTTTAATGGTGAATGCTCTGACGAACTGCAATCAGTCTCATCCCTTTATAGTAGAGATCCCTAGGTGCAAGGAAGCCTTTTACTCCAATAGTTTCTTCCTCAGAACTGCGGGTCTTTGGAACTCCCTTCCGGGATTCTGCTTTCCCAACTGTACTGATATGCGGAAGTTCAAGTGTAATGTGAACGAACACCTTTCTACCCATCTCCCTTCATAATGCGCCTGCAAATTAAGTCCCTGACAGTAGCCCCCTGCTTCAAAGTGGCACTGTGCCTTGTTTGGGGTGAAAATTGAATTAAAAAAAAACAAAAACAAAAAACAAATAGTGATTATTGAAACTGAACTTGTAGCTTTATATATATATATATATATATATATATATATATTAAACGTTAAATTAACAAATACATTCGTTCATATTTTCTACATAAATATATTGTAACTTGTAACATAAAAAAATTATCTTAAAAAAAATTCATTTTTAATGCTGCAATAGAATCGTTTTTGTGTTTTTTTAACAATGTAGTCACCATTTATCAAGGCCCGGAAGCCACTTGGAGATAACAGTTATTGCGTGTACAGTACGTTAATGTTGAGATTTGATAGTGTCTTACTGAGGGGGTGGTTCATCAGGAATTTGTTTATGTTGGACTTGAAGACATCCAAGTTGTAGTCAGGTGGGAAATAGGCAGAAAAAAAGCTTTGTTCATGGAATCTACGTTTTGGTTTTGGCACAGATAAAGAGTGGGGAAACTTTTTGACAGTGGTTTCAGCTAGATGGGTGTTTTTCATAAAAGATCGGCGAGGGTGCACCAGAGATTGGAGCTCAGACGAGGACCTGCCATAGAAGTAAAGATAAAACAAAGACAGGTTCGCAACGTCTCTCTTGTGGGACAGAGGTTGCAGGGAAGAGAAAAGGGCATCCCCCACTAAGCCACGAAGCCTATTTTGTACTCTGTCAAGGCAGGATAGAGTGTTTTTAGCAGCTCCTGCCCAGATGTGGCAACAGTACTCCATCCTTGGACGTACTTGAGTTTTATATAAATAGAGAATTGCATCAGCCGCACAAGAAGCATTTATTTAAAACTGAACAGGTGGATGTATATTTTAGTTTAAAGTTTACTCTTTATTTCTCTCTCTCCCTCTCTCTCACACATGCGCATACTCTGCTCCCATTTATTTGCCTCCCCACGAAGGCAAAGGTAGACACAAGGTCGTTTTTTAATGTGTGGAAAATCCAGCCTCAGAAAAAATACTCTGAATAGGAACAAATATAAAACCTATCTTCTCCACTACTCGAGAACAAAAACGGTGAAATGTAGTTTCTCTACCTCTCCTTCTCACATCCTCTCTCTACTTCCTTCGCCATACATCTCTTCCTCTCTCTCTTTCTTTTTCTTTGAATCACTCACTCTATCCATCTCTCTTTGAGCCCCTTCTCTGTGTCACTCCCTCTATATCTCTCTCTTGGTCTGTCTCTCTCCCTTTCTGTCAATAAATCTTCTTCTCTCTTTTTCTATCTCTCTATCTTTATCACTACATTACTGTATCTCTCTCTATCTCCCCATCTTCCTCTCTGTCTATCCCTCTCTAATCCCTCATTCTATTTTAATCACCTAAATTACTTACAGTTATTAAGACATTGTCAAAAAATGGATAAATACTATTGTAGTCACCTACAATTAAAACAATTAACCCTGAACATTACTTTTCCGATTATTTCCCCCTTTTTATGATTTGAATTGGCCATGGAAGTTTGGTTTGCCAACTTCATATATAGTTTTATCTCTTCTCCATTCAAACTCTATATTTTTAAAATAAGACCTCATATACCTCTCGATAAAAAAAGTCCATGAATTGGATTTTAGTCCACTCTCAAATACAATTATTCATCTTCATCCCTGGATATTTTCAAAGGGATTCCAAAGGATATCTTACTGAACTCTTCTTTGATTTACTAATAGTCACGTAATATTACGAACTTCGTTGGAGCAAAATTATTGGATATTTTTACTTCTCTTATAAACTTTCCTCTTTAAGAAACTTTCTTCTCGACTGTTTTAAAAACTTTTTGCTAACCTTTTTTCCACTCTGAGGAGAAGAGCGTATCTTTGAAACTCTATGGAATAAGGAACCTTTCACCTTTACTTCCTATTCCTTATTTTGAATAAAATATTGTAAATTCAATTCTACAATAGCTTAAATTTTTCTATTTGCATGCACACACACACACACGCACACACACACACACACACATATATATATATACATATATATGTCAGGAGTGTGAGTTATATATATATATATATATATATATATACATGTATACATATATATATGTATATAAATATATATATATATGCATCTATATACATCTTTGTAAATAGGTATATATACACATGTCTATATACACATAAATATTTATAAATTCATTTATATATATTTATGTATGCATATACATATATATATGCATATAAATACATATATAGGCATGTGTATATATCTGTGTAAATAAGTATATATACCCATGTGTATATACACACAAATATGTATAAATTCATATATATATACATATATATTATACATTTTTAGTTTATTTTGTCTGAGTGTATTATTCAAAACGTCTACATAAAAGTATATGGTTTAATAAAATTAAAATAGAGATTTTTAGAAGAATCCATTTTCTTCTTACGTTAAATGGTCAAAAGCAGTTTTATATTTGTTCTGTTTAATAACTTGCAGCCATGATCAGTTCTTATTTGCATTTACCAAAAATGAATCAATTTTATCTTCCGGGATTCTGTACATGTTTTCTGTTCTTTATATTACTCTAATCTAAATGTAACAGCACAATGTTTATTCTACTTGAATAAGGGATCCCTGTGCTTTGAGACGAAATGTATGCTGCCTCACTATCTTTTGCTCCTGCCCTTTGAGATAAGATGAGAGACAGATATACAGTATGTCAAGTGAACACGCACCTGCTTCTGAGACCCAATGAACTTCCCAGAAAAAAAAAACGACTTGTAGCCAATATAACTTTGCAACTTGATAAGGAAACATGTAATTATGTATAGTTTTTGACTTTAGTTTTTCGTTATTTCTTTTTTTTTACTGTATTTGGTTGATGTTTACCTTGCTCACATCAAACCTACCCACTTTCCAAGCATCTTCTGTTTCTTATCTTTTCATGTTTATATTGCTGTGGCAGTTTTGAATATTTCGGTCGTGTGACGTGAAAGTCTTCACTGTAGTGAAATTCTGTGTTCTTATCACACGTACAACGTTTGCAAAGGCCAGCAAATACCCCCGACTGGCTAATATTATTATGCTAAAACATATGTTTGGCTTAATTCAGCTGAAGGCTGACACTTGTTAGGGCGCAAAGAGAAAGAATTCTCGTACACAGTCAATGTGTACAGACGAAAGAGAGCAATCCACGCGTGTTGATATAAAAAAAACAAAAAAAAAAAACGAAGATGGAATTGAGGATTTTCTGTTTTTATTTTATAAAGTTTTGGCCATTTATGAATTGAATTTAGGCAGTGCTTAGGATATCACTGACCGAAATTCATTTTTACATAAATGTCTCAAATGGCCGAGGGAAGGCGACTGACATATGTAAAATATGAATGATGATAAAAACGGAAAGAGGAATGAAATACTGTGCATAATTAAAATAGAAAGAACGATAAAAGAAAGAGGATAAAACGAAGAGCAAACAGTGGGGACAAAATGGAAATCCAACGTTAAAAATATATACTTTATAACCTATTTATGTATATATAGTACAGCTCCTTGGCCTAACGTTCACAGGAAACATGTAGAGTAGTGGTAGATGGACAAAAATCGGAGGCCTGCAATATAAATGCTCGAGTCCCTTAGGGGTCAATCCTGTGCCCAACTCTCTTCCTGATCTACATCAATGACCTCCCTACACACATAAATCATTCGTTGACATCTATGCTGATGACACGACCATCTACGGCAACACATCAAAGGCTGTAAATGACAAAGTTCTCTCTGATTCTCTGATTCTCTCTCCTCTGATCTCGAGCGCGTGGTTCAGTGGGGGAAGATGTGACTGGTTACCTTTAGTGCATCCAAAACCAAACTCCTATCCTTACATCATCAACGCTCTGATCCCTAGCTGGCATCAATTGTGATGGATGGCTCTCGTCTGGGTGAGGCCCCGTGTTTTGACAAGATTCTGGGTTTGACTTTTACTCCTGATCTGAAATGGAACACGTACATAAAGTCTGTTGTTAAGGTCGCTGGAAAGATGGCGGGATCCTTCTACTGCTCCAGAAGATATCTCACTACTGATGCAATTCTCTATCTATATAAAAGCCAAGTACGTCCATGGATGGAATACTGTTGCTATATCTGGGCAGGAGCTGCTAAAAACAGCCTATCCTGCCTTGACAGAGTACAAAATAGACAGAGAAGAGATGTTGCGAGCCTATCCTTGTTTTATCGTTATTTACATGGCAGGTGCTCGTCTGAATTCCAATCTCTGGTCCCCCCAACGCCAATCTTTCACGAAAAACACCCGTCTAGCTGGATCCACTGTGAAAAATTTCCCCCACTCTATATCTGTGCCTAAATCAAAACGCGGATTCCATGAACAAAGCTTCTTTCTTAGAACTACTTGCCTGTGGAACTCTGTTCCGTCTACCTGCTTCCCTCCTGACTACAACTTGGATGTCTTCAAGTCCAATGTTATCAAATTCCTAATGAACCGCCCCCTTAATTAAACACTTCATCAAATCTCCACACTAACGTAATGTACTTGCAATAACCCTTATCCCTGAGTGGCTTCCGGGCCTTGATAAGTGGTGATCACTGTGTAAAAAATGAGTTGGAACAATTACATTGAAAGCATTGCCAAGGCCGCTGCGAAGAAGGCAGGCTCTCTCTACCGTGCTAGAAAACTACTAACACCCGAAAGTGTCCTGTACCTCTATAAAGCCACCATTCGTCCATGTATTGAGTATAGTTGTCACATTTGGGCTGGTGCATCTGCTACTAGTCTCTCGCTCCTAGACAAGGTTCAAAGGAGAGTCGCCAATCTGATAGGCCCTGAACTGGCATCTACGCTTCAGCCTCTGTCCCATCGACGAAACGTTGTATCCCTCTGCCTATTCTACAAGTATTTTAATGGTGAATGCTCTGGCGAACTGCAGGCACTTGTGCTCCCACGGCGTAAACACCCTCGACAAACCCGACAGGCTGCTAAATCCCACCCCCACACAGTAGAGATCCCTAGATGTAAAAGATTTTTCTACTCCAGTAGTTTCTTCCCCAGAACCGCTAGACTTTGGAATTCCATTCCAGGACCCTGCTACCCCAACTGTACTGACGTGCAGAAGTTCAAGTCTAACGTGAACGGACATCTTGTTGCCCCAAACCCCTACATAGTACCCCAGTAGATGTTGCCCCTTATAGTAGCCCCTACACCAAAGTGGCAATGTGCCTTGTTTGGGGTGAAAATTAAAAAAAAAAACAAAAAAAAACATAACGGATCACGCGTCATTAATGTCATTAAGTTTTTCAATAAGAAAAGGTTATTAAACTCTATTATTACAAAATAAAAAAAGCAATTCTTAATTCTTAATAAAACTAGTTGTTTAGCAATTCATGGAATGACTAAAATATTTCAATTTCATTAGTTAATCTCTATATATGAGAAAGCCAAGAAGTTCATTTATTATATATTTAAAGTGAAGAAAGAAATAGAGCAAGGGGTAGGGTTGAGGAAAAGTGGAGAAACTTCTCGTCTCTTGATAATTTCACTAATTGAAGGCAGCTTGGTTTCAATACACAACACAGAGCGGCAGTTCGTTTATAGAGTGAAAAAATCATTTTGTAAGGAAACTTGAGGCGATTTTCTAATAGGAAGACGACGCGAAATTAAAAAAAAAATTGCTTCTTTTCTTTGCCTGTTTACGTGTTGCCATAAAAAATAACTGCTGACACAAATGCAGAAAAGTGAACTAAGATACGGCAATGCGTTGATCACGTGTCACAAAGTTTGCGTATACTTCATCTACATATCTACTATTATATAAAAAAAAAATCGTTTTATGTGTGTGCGTGAGTTCCCTCCTCATAGATTCCGAAACGGCTGAGCCTATTTTTTGCAAATTCCACACAAAGCTAATTTATATGTTTGACGGGGTTGCTAGATTTGCTTTGTAGAGGAATTCACCTGGTAAGTATTGCAAATCGAAAGAATCCGATCCTAAAATAGTATTTTTCTTATGAATGAAAAAGAATCCGATCCTAAAATAGTATTTTTCTTATGAAAAAGAACTTTTAGAGGGGAATATTTTCCATTAAACCGGCAAATATTAAAATCTCATAAAATCATTTCTTCTTAAAAAACAGAATTATTGTCACATGGAATATAACTCAATTGTAAGGTTTTGGAATACAGATCGAATGATCACCTGTTCAATCGCTGGTGTAATTCACTATTTTATTTTAATTTTTTCTTATTAATGAGTTCAATTTACGATAAAAGAAAATGCGCAATTTAAAATCGCCGCAAATAATTTCTTTGCTTGCGTATCTTAAAACTAAACAGTAATCAGAAGTGATTTTATCATTGCCAGTCCCAAATATCAGCTGACTTGATATTGTAGCAAACACAGACGGAATTTTATGAACGACGCTATCATCATTCCTTTTTTTTTACGCAATCTGCATAAATTAAAGTATCATCTTTAACCGTATTGTACGACTCGGCAACATTGGGTGTCCAGCAAATTAGAAAATATATTTTAGACAATTTATGTATGGCATGTAAAGCGCTTTCATCTTTAAATTAATAGCAAAAGACAGAAATCTGGGAAATTTTTAAGATTAGACGTCCTGGAACTTATGCTTTTTTTTTCCTGAGACCAACATCATAATAGTGTAATTACGATCTACAAATCATGTTAGATATAGTTAAAAAAGAAATTTTTATTAAAGGGGAAAAATCAATTTGTAATATATTTTCCGATAAATATGAACTCTGCTTCGTTTGGAATTGGATTATATTTAACATGATTTTATTCTCGCAGAAATATGGTTTTAGGATATTTAAAATGGCGAAAAATCAAACAGACAGCTCGTGGCTTGAACAGCGATAAGTCATGGAAGCGTTGGTGTGAAGAGTGCAAACTATGGGAAGTTTACATGAGATTCTGCGGTGTGTACACGGAAGCGTGGTTTGATGATAAACATATTTAGAAATAGGGTAATCTATAGAACAATCGGATAAGTCTTGTTACGTTCTTAGAAGATCAGCCGAGACAGCTGGCTCTTTCTCTCAAACAACCAAATCCTTAAAATCTGATTCTAGTTTCCACTTGTTTGTTCGGCACATCTCAAATAAATTCCGCGTGTAAAATAATTTCTAACGGATGAACCAAGAAATAGCAGAAAGGCAATGTCTAAATACACAATGAAAATATCTCCGTGCAAGGTAAATGCAAAAACAGAAAACAAAAAAACACAAACTTTTTTTGCAAGGCGAATAACTGATTATTAAAATATACTCTAGGAAGGCCTTATTCGACAATCGAGTATTGTTTTCACATATGCGTTATCACACCAACCACTAGTCTCTATTTCACGAACCGGATGAGCAAATAGTCTCTTATCTAACGAGTCCACATTGTCTACTACGCTTCACCTTCTGCTTCATCACCGCAGTATAGCATCTTTTTATAGAAGTATTATGTTGACAGGAAGTTATTGCGGTTTTTACTTTGAAATTTAGATGAATATATCTGGGCTTAAACAAAAAATCAACACACTTTTACCAACGCAAAAAAAATACATATTCATGCCAATAATATAAAAATCTTGTGTTCTGGTGGCGATGAAGTCGCTGAAGGCGTTTTTGATAGTGCTTAGGTTTTTAAGCATTTCTCACGCAAAAAATTGTCGAGATGCTTGAAAAAAGTGGTAGTCCGTGGGTGAGAGGTCTGGAGTGCATGCGGATGAGACAGAGTTTCGTAGCCTAGTAAGGTCAACTGCTGCCAGGTCGATAAAACAAAGTGCGGTCGAGCATTGTTATGAGGAGAATTGGGTCTTTTCTATTGTTATTGTCGAAGTTTCTGATGCATTTTATCCATTTGTTGACATTACTTCTCCGCCGTAATGGTTTTCGTCTGCATTTATACAACTGTAATACATGAGACCAGTCAAAGACCACCAAACAGTCGACATGCCATTCTCCTCATACTACTCTGGCTTTGGAATGTGTCGTAGAGTTTAATCGGCGGCTAACCATTGAGCTGTGCGCCCGGTTGTCGTAAAGAACCCACTTTTCATCGCAAGTCACACCCGGTTGAGAAACGGATCGTTATGTTTGCACAAAAGAAGGAAAAATGGCACTTCACAACGGCCTTTCTTTTGGTTCTTTTTTTTTTTTTGTTTTATTACATTTTCACCCCAAACAAGGCACATTGCCACTTTGGTGTAGGGGGCTATCATCAGGGGCAGCAACTGCTGGGGCGCTATGTAGGGATTTGGGCAGCAAGATTTCGGTTCACGTTACACTTGAACTTCTGCATGTCAGTACAGTTAGGGAAGCAGAGACCTGGAATGGAATTCCAGAGTCTAGCGGTTCTGGGGAAGAAACTACTGGAGTAGAAAGATCTTTTACATCTAGGGATCTCTACTGGGTTTGTCGAGGCTGTCTACGTCGTAGGGGCACAAGTGTCTGCAGTTCATCAGAGCATTCACCATTAAAGTACTTGTAGAATAGGCAGAGGGATGCAACGTTTCGTTGATGGGACAGAGGCTGAAGCTTAGATGCCAGTTCAGGGCCTATCAGATTGGCGATCTCCTTTGAACCTTGTCTAGGAGCGAGAGACTAGTAGCAGATGCACCAGCCCAAATGTGACAACAATACTCCATACATGGGCGAAAGGTGGCCTTATAGAGGTACAGGATACTTTCAGGTGTCAGTAGTTTTCTAGCACGGTAGAGAGAACCTACCTTTTTCGCAGCGGCTCTGGCAATGTTTTCAATATAATTGTTCCTACTCATGTTTCCTGTGAACGTTAAGCCAAGCAGTTTGAAAGATGTACTCTAAGACAGGGAGTCACTGGCTATTACTATTGGTGGCAGAGAAGGTTTCTTGTAATTATTGAAGGAAATGAGTTTAGTCTTGGCAGCATTGAATGTGACAATCCATTTTTGTCACAATTCCACTACAGATTGGAGGTCATCCTCTAGTGTTTTTGCCATTTCTTTAGATATGGGTTCATTTGTTTTCCTGTCATGCCTGTTATAGAGTGTAGTGTCATCAGCATATATACCCATCTCAGAGGCAGTTTTGTCGGGGAGATCATTAATAAATATTAGGAACAATAGAGGCCCAAGGATAGACACCTGAGGCACTCCCGCATTTATATCACACTGTTTAGATGTACGACCGTCGAGGACAACCTGGATTTCTCTCTTATCTAAGAAGGATTTAATTATGCTAAGTATTCTACCAGTGATACTGTATGATCTAATTTTCCTGAGGAGACCCCATGCCATACCCTGTCAAAAGCCTTAGATATATCTAGAGCTACCGCTCTGCCCTCCCCGGCTTTGTCCAGTGAGTGGTATATACGTTCAGAGATTACAGTGAGGATGGCTGCTGTTGAACGGGCTTGTCTAAATCCATATTGTTGGTCAGTCAGAAGTTTAGCATCTGTAAGGTGCCGGGCTAGAGCATGGTTAATTCTGGTCTCAAATATTTTGGCGAAAAGCGGGAGGAGGCTAATGGGGCGAGAATTTGATGGGTCAGTTCTTTCGCCAGAATTCTTGAATACTCGTATCACAGAAGCAGTTTTCCAACTGCCCGTAAAGCATGATTCATTAAGGCATTTGTTGTAGAGTTTGGAGAGAACTGAAGCTACTTCAGCTGAGCACTTTTTTAATAGCACAGATGGGATGAGATCAGGTCCACATGCTTTTAGTGTCAAGGTATTTTTATGATAGCGTGTACCTGAGCAGGGGTGATTTTTAGATCGTCTAGCGTGGCGTCGGTCCGCAAAGGAAAGTCAGGCAGGGAGTGGTTGGAAGGGTCCAGTGTGGAGTTGGAAGCCAACCGACTGGCAAGCATATTAGCCTTGTCGGTTGCTGAGCAAACAACCTCGTGATTGTTGGTTAGTGGGGGAATTGTGTATTGCCCATTATTTACTACACTGTTGTAGATTTTCCAGAAGTCACGAGTTCCTAATTTCTGTGCTTCGATGCGTTTTTTAGTGATTTCAGTAAATTCTCTCTTAGCTGTCGCTATTTCTTTCTTAACGTTACTTCTAGTTTCTATATACTTCTGTTTGTTTGAACTTAACTTATGTCCGTTAAATCTGGCAGTTGCGCAAGTCGAAGTAAACCATTGGGGAGAGTGGGGCTTGCTATAAAATTTCCGCATGGGAACATGTGCTTCAATTGCTGTTTTGAACCATTCAGTGGTCTCATTTGCGCACTGTTCAACAGGAAGAGAAAACATATTTTCCCATGGGGCATCTCTGATAAGATCTCTGATGGCTTCCCAGTCAGCCTTTTTATAATATCTCGTTGTTTTGAGCACTGGCTCTTAAGTTTTGGGTCTAGAATTTAGGGCGATTTCAACCATTATCACTGCATGGTCAGCGTTCCCGAGTGGGCTGTCAGCATTTGTTATACAACCCTCGGGAACTGTAGTCAGAAACAGATCTAGAAGTGATGCGTGTTGTTCTTACTGGTCATGGAAACGGGTTGGAAACCATTTGTGATAAGGAGTGAGATATAGCGAAACTATGTGTTGAGCTGCCCGCTGCATCTGTGTGAGTAGAGAATCCAAGCCAGTTTTTGTGGTGAACAATAACGTCACCAAATACATGTACTTGTGCGCTAGTGTCGAGAGAGAGAGTGCTGTGTCTATGCTGTCAAAGACTTTGTTTATTATGGTGCAGTCCTGGGTCGAGGGAGAGCGGTAGTGAAAATAAAAGTAGCCAATGTTATGTTGTATGTTTAGTCTAAAGCACATAAAGGCTTGATCTTCCGTTTCTAGGTTTGTTTCTCTAGTCAGGGGGAGAGTGTTACGAATGTAGACTCCAAGTCCGTGCATCTGTCCTTACGGCAGAGTGGGAGATATCCAGGCATGTTAAAGTAGTTAGAGGGGATGGAGGAGTGTAGGTTAGTCTCACTTAGTGCTAAGATATCCGGGTTATTTGTTAGGAGAATTGCTTCAACATCAGCTAAATTAGTTCTAAGCCCACGGATGGTAGTGAATGCAACCCTCAAGGGAGGATATCAGACATGCAACACAAGTAGACAATTAGCTGACCTTACTTCAACTAGGACGGTGGCCTTAGGAAAGCCCATCGGGGATGAGTGCAGGGTCCCTTTCCATGCGCGACCTGGAACTACAAAGATCCCGATATTATACAACTGTTGATGGAGCAGCCGCTCTAAGCGCTACCAAAGAGTTAGGGCACCTGTACTACCTGTCGGAAACAGCAGCCAGGAACTGTCAATCCGGTACCCTCAGCCCATCAGAAGAAGATCACCCCAATCTAATTGCCCAGGCATGTGTGGTACTCAAGCACTCCCAAGTTCCCAGTTTTGAGGGGTGGGATGTGTCGGGAGTGGGGGAACGGCATTCATTACCCTAGACAAGAACGAAGATCTACCACTAAGTGTTTTGTCGATTCACTTGCGATAGTGTCTCTGCGCCTGACTAATAAGCAAAGAAGGAGTATGGAAGCCGGCGATAGACAGTCTATCTACTCCTTAAGCAATTTAGGCTTGCAGACCGGTAATTTGCTTGAGTCTCCAGCTCTAGGAAGGTTGTCATCCAAGACTGGAGAGCCCCCCCCTTTGGTTTAGTTGAATTTTGTTTGTCTAATCTCTCTCTAATGGTTGGAACTCGCGCTATATGTTGCAAGTGCTTATGCGTGGATTGGCTTCGACTAAGGCTCTTAATAGATCGTTGTCAGCATTGTCTCATCATCTTCAACACTCTCGTTGTCGCCAAGAAATTTCTTAAACCACCATTGTGCTGTGCAAACTTTAGGAAGGCTTCATTTATTTCGCGATCTTTTTCAAAAGCTTTTCGACCTAACTTAAATTTAAAAAAAAAAGAAAATTATGCGAATTTGCTTCCTTTCCATCTTGTAATCAACGTTTTTAATAGAAAACATAATATTTTTAAAAGGATTGTAATCTAAACGATTAGATAGAGCGAAAAACTCGGAATATTGGATTTATTCAATCCATTGTGTTAAAGAATTCGGTGACCCTAACTTGCAGCAAAATTGCACCCCTCTACTGTAAAGGATTCTTGACGTCGAAAAACTTTCTACTTTAATAGACTCTTTCATTAGATTTGTGCGTGTAATTCCCTACTTGCTCCCTGTTTCCCAAACTGGGTGTATATGCGGAAACTTAAACGTAACTTTAACATTTTGCTAGACAACAAAACGAAGAATGCTCGCTATAAATCCGGCCCCAATCACAGCAGTACCTTATGACTTAATTTGGATAAGCCTTGTTTCAAATGAACAAAAGAAAACAAGCTAAAATATCATACAGAAATATAAATCCGTTGTGTTAACTAAAATAAGTTATGTACATTAAAAGCTGTAAATTTAAAGATGTCGTATTTAAATATTTCGATTATTAGTTATATTTCATGGAATTATGTTTCCAATTATAATTTTTGAAACAACTTTCCAAAAAAGTGGATACAGATGTATAAAACTTGAAGGCAAGGTGCATTGTGGGAAGGAATATTGTAAAAGTAATGCATTTATCAGTTTTAAGAGAACAAAGAAAAATATTTGTTTTGTCTTTAATCGCTAATTCAAGCCCAAGATTACTTTCTCTTCATCAGTTTAATGGATTTAGAATTATTATTAAATTCATCGTCGAGGAATGCACAAATGATTACAGAAAACAGACAAAAAAAATACCCAGCAACATTTCAATGATTAGAAATGGCATTTGCATCTTTTTCATTCGAATGCTAAAGTTATTTATGAAGATTAGTTAAATATGCCACAAGGCCACACATTTTGAAAGTTTTGAGAGAAACAAACAGAAAGCCGTAGCAACAGGGGATGACTTTGATCTAATGGTTAACGACAGGGACTAACGACCTGGCGGTTCAAAGTTCGAATCTAGTTCGTTCAACAAAAGTCACTTTCACTTAGGATGTTGGAAAACTTCTTGTGGTCCCTCCTGTAAATACCCAATGTCTTTCTAGAAAGAATTCTAAATGCTAACAATAGAATCTTCAGATTCATACAATATGATGTTCAGAAAGGAATCCATATTTTCATAATGGTTACAATATTGAAATGAATTCACAACTCATATTACATAAATTTCTTGACATACACAATGTTCCCAAAAAAAGTGTACTTCCTCATTACAGAAGAATAAAAAATAGTTGGTGACTAGACAAAAAGGTTACGAAAGAAAACTGGAGTGGAGGATTTCAAAAAACATTTACCGTATGAAAATATATCTGCTAAAAATGAAAGAAGCTTCTCCAAAACGTGATGTTTTATAGTTTCCATTAGGCACAACAATGCCATCGTTTCTGTGTTTGCTTAAAAAAAATACAAGCATTTCGATGCAAAGAAAAGGTTTGGGATTAGAGATATTCTTCTGTAAAATGTTCGATTCCAAGAAACGAAAGGATTTCTTATAAAACATCTTTATTTTCAAAGAAAGCAAGAATATGCAGATTATTATTCAGCTTATACTGTGTTTGCGGATGTTTTTTGTTTGTTCATATATATATATACATACACACACACACACACACACACACACACACACACACACACACACACACACACATATATATATATATATATATATATATATATATATATATATATATATATATATATAGACGCGTGCACGTTCAACTGCATGAATGAATAAATATAAGCGCTTTTGGTGTGTTTAAATGCATCAACTTAAAATAAGAATAAATCTATCTAGCTATACGCCTACTTAGTATCTATATTTTCATATCGAAAACTTAACCCCTATTCCCGTACATACATGCGTATGCACACACACACATGCATACACACACACACACGCACGCGCGACCGCGTATGTATATATATATATACATATATATATTTGGAGCAGATAATTTTTTTATAAATAAACCTATATACGTGTGTGCATATATGTATAAATGCATATAGAGAGAGTCAATAATGTTTGTATATATATATATATATATATATATATATATATATATATATATATATGTATATATATATATATATATATATATATATAGGATATAATAAATATTTCTATAAAATACTGTTATAGCCCCCTAAAAAAATAAGGATTGGGCTTCAAGGAAAATTGTAATAAGCAGACAAGTAGTCCTAAAGCGATGTCCTGGCATCTGCGCTTAAACAAGATAGGACTAAAGTTACTGTGTATGTTTTGCTGATTCGACATCATATCTTGTTTACATTCAAGTATTTCTCATGTTAATTTATATTGACTTAAGAATTAATTCAATTTTGTAACAGGGTCTTAATCCTTCAATAATTGTAATTATCATTTCCTATACAGAACATTGTGTTAGTGTGAAACTCTAGTTTCTGTAAAGAAATAACAATACTAATATTACTACTACTACTACTATTACTACTACTGATAGTAATAATAATAATACGTATTTATGTGAAATAATTTTTACTCTTTATCTTCTTAAATCTACGGATCTCTACTGTGTAGGGGTGGGATTTTTCTGCTTGTCGAGTTTTTCGGGGTATTTCCGCCGAATGGGTACAAAGGCTTGCAGTTCGTCGGAACATTCATAATAAAACTATTAGTGAGCAGGCAGAGGGATGCAAAATTTCGTCGATCGGACAGAGACTGAAGCTTAGATGACAGTTCAGGACCTATCATGTTGGAAACTCTCTTTTGAACTCTGTCAAGGTGTGAGAGACTAGTAGCAGATTCACCAGCCCAAATGTGACAATAATGATTCATACATGAGCGAGTGGTCGCCTTGTAGAGGTACAGGATACTTTCAGGCGTAAGTAACTTTTTAGCACGGTAGAGAGAGCTCACCTTGCTGCGGCCCTGGCAATGCTCTTAATGGTCGCCTTGTAGAGTTCACCTTGCTGCGGCACTGGCAATGCTCTTAATGGTCGCCTTGTAGAGCTCACCTTGCTGCGTCCCTGGCAATGCTCTTAATGGTCGCCTTGTAGAGCTCACCTTGCTGCGTCCCTGGCAATGCTCTTAATAGTCGCCTTGTAGAGCTCACCTTGCTGCGGCCCTGGCAATGCTCTTAATGTACTTGTTCCAACTCATGTTCCCTGTGAACGTTAATTCCAGGAGTGCGAGAATAATGAAGGTAATGTATCTTTTTCCATAGCTATTTGTGGTTAAGAATGTTTCTTGTAATTATTGAAGGAAAAGATCAAAGTGTAGTATCTGTTCTTCAGATGCTACACTTCAATTTCTTGTTCTCTTTCAGTGGAGAAGAGATCCTTCACGACTGAGACAATTTTTATTTTTGTTCCTTTTCTCCACATAAAAAAACGACCCTGGTGTCTAACTCTGTCCCGTGGGGAGGCATTGTAAATAGGAACAAGCTTAGTCTTGGCAGCATTAAAAGTGACAATCCATGTTTGTCCCCATTCCACTACAAATTGGAGGTCTTGCTTTAGTGTTTCTATCATCTCCTTAGATACGTGTTCATTTGTTTTCTCCTCTTACCTGTAATAGAGCGTAATATCATCAGCAAATATACCCATCTCAGAGACAATTTTATCAGGGAGGTAATTTATGAATATTAGGAATAATAAAGATCCAAGGATAGATCCCTGAGGTACACCCACATTTATATCATATTGTTTAGATATTCAACCGTCGGGGACAACCTATATTCTTCTCTTATTTAAGAAGGATTTAATTATGTTTAGTATTCGTCCAGTGATACAGTATGATCTGATTTTTCTGAGAAGACCATCGTGGCATACCCTGTCAAAAGCCTAATATATATCTAGGATTACCGCTCTGTCCTCCTCTGCTCTGTCCAGTGTATGGTATATAGAAATTATAGTTAGGATGTCTGTTATAGAATGGACTTGCCTAATTCCTTATGGTGTGTCGATCAGAAGTTTAGCAAATGTAAGGTGATGGACTAGAGCTTAGTTAATTAGGGACTCAAGGAAGTGGGAGGAGGTTAACAGGGACATAATTAAATGGGTTAGTTCCTTCGCCAGAATTTTTGAAAACAGGTACCAGCAACCAGGAAAGCAAGATTCGTTAAGGCATTTGTTGTAAAGTTTGAAGAGGACTCGCGAAACCTCAACGGAACATTTTTTAATAGCACAAGTGAGATCGGGTCCACATGTCTTTGAGGAGTCTAGTTTTTTTATGATATCAGAAGAAGGCGTGGAGTCTGTCCACAAAGGAAAGGTAGGGAGTGGTTTGTTGGGTCCAATGTGGAGTTTGAAGCAAACTGACTGGCAAGCATCTTAGCCTTCTCGCTTGCTGTGCAAACAACTTCATTATTGTTGAATAGTGGGTTGGGATTGATTGCCTTTTATTTACCACATTGCTGTAGATTTTCCAGAAATCCCAGGTTTCTCATTTCTGTGCTTTGATGCGTTTTCTGTTGGTTTCGGTACATCTTCTCTTAGTTGTTGTTATTTCTTTCTTACAATTACTTCTAGCTTCTATAAACTTCTGTCTGTTTGTACTGAATTATGTCGGTTAAATCTGTGGTATGCATGCTGCCTTTCACGCACATATACTTTATGTATCTCACACTGATAAGTTTTTTTTTACCGGAATGTCTTGGATAAGTATCAATAATTGAAAAAAATCGATGAAAAAGGAACAGTCAGATTGTGACCAACGTAAACACTCTTATACAGCCTAACACTACAAGTGCGTTTGCGTAAGGAGAAAGACTCGACATATAAAATCCACGTTAGGTTCCTTGATATGACAGGGGCACGTTCGAAATGAATATTTCTGTTAAAAGCAAACTATATCATGATACTTGCTTTTTTTATTTTAAACTATAATTCAAGCCATTATACAGGGTGCCTCCCCCCAAAAAACGGGTCCAACTCTAAATAGGCCCCGTTTCTTAGTGTTTTGTCTGAATGAAATGAGACTTTGGTCATAACTAGTTTATCATATTCAAAACATCACATCAAAACACTAGGGTCTTTGGCCTTTTTTTCTCCGTTCTATAGCATATGTTCTTGATGACCTCCATTTAACTTTTGTTTTTTTGGGGAGCACCCTGTATATATAATTTTTTTTTTCTGAAATCAAGATCAGACTATCTACAATGCGATACAATACAATGTATTGTGCACTAAGTGACTAAGGGGACACATGTGAGGCTTCCTCCCGATACACCACAATTGGTCCCCAAATAGATCAAGCAACCAATCCATTTGATGTAAAATGGTCAATTTCACCGATTTCAATGACAATAAAAATATGGGAGTGTAAAACATTATTCAATACCAGGCAACGTCGATTCACATTGTCAGTTTTAATAAAGATCAAGTATGCACACACACACATGCACACACACACCTACACACACATACATACATATATATATATATATATGTATGTATTTAATTAAATAACATGAATAAAAATATTTTTGATTAAATCATAGCATAATAAAAAGGATTCATTATATAATATATTAATATTAGACGAATTAGAAAGAAAAAGAAAATTTGTCGTCATTTATTAGTTTCTCAAACAATATAAAAATTGAAAAATAGAAAACAAATACATAAATATATACAAATAAAAATGGTTTTGTAAACGAAATATATTCCATCTTTTCATTATATTCTCTCACTTGTGCATTCAATGAACTAATAATCAATGTTATTTTGAAAATCTTGTTTAAACTCATGTACACTCACGTGCGCTCACACACACACATATATATATATATATATATATATATATATATATATATATATATAGTAGTAAGTTATAAAAGTATACATGGCAATTAAGCTACATAGAATATTTCGCGTTCCACCCCTGCTAGGATTTGTCAGGCTTAGGCGAAGAGTTGAGGCTGTCTTTCGTTTTTACATACGCATATTCTATTGAGTTTTTAGTTAGCCAATCAGCTTCCTAGTTTCAACCGCTCCCTTCCGAATCAGCCAATGGGCAGGCACTTACAGGACAAGGGTCCATTTGACCTTAGGTTCAAGCCTTTCGTTTGTGTATGCTTTTTTTTAGCGGGAAGCGTAGATATCTAGCGATCTGACCTAATTTAAACATAGGTGTAGTTTTAATTTTTAATTTTTTTTATTATATATATATGATAATTTATGTGTATGTATGTTTATTTTATTTATTTATTTTCTATAGACAACCACAAAATTCTCGCATAAGCCTGATGATCCATAGCGTGGATGAAACGCGCAATATGCTGTGTAGCTTAATTGCCATATATAATTTTATAACTTACTACCTAGCTCGACATATGTACTGCGCACTGTTTAAGTAAACATTCAAAGCTTACGCATAAAGTAATAGTTTCGTATATTAATTTATGTGATCAAATGAAGTAGTCATATATATATATATATATATATATATATATATATATATATATATATATATATACAGGGTGTCCACAAAGTCTGACTACATTATGTAGCCAGACTTTGTGGGCACCGTGTAGATTATGTAGCCAGACTTGTTCCTTACTAATAGAGTCAGATGGTTTTGTAGCCAGGTTCGAATCTCCCAACAAGCTGTAATCATAACTCCCTGCATTGATAGATTTGATATCATAGTAATAATTTTATATATATATATATATATATATATATATATATATATATATATATATATATATACAGGGTGCCCATAAAGTCTGGCTACATAATCTACACGGTGCCCACAAAGTCTGGCTACATAATGTAGTCAGAGTTTGTGGACACACTGTATATATATATATATATATATATATATATATATATATATATATATATATATATATATATATATATATATATATATATGGACACACTGTATATATATATATATATATATATATATATATATATATATATACAGTGTGTCCACAAACTCTGACTACATTATGTAGCCAGACTTTGTGGGCACCGTGTAGATTATGTAGCCAGACTTTATGGGCACCCTGTATATATATATATATATATATATATATATATATATATATATATATATATATATATATACTATTTAAAATATATTCGTTTATTGCACCTATGTTGAATAAGTCCCCGATCAAATTTTCTAAAAATTAAATTAAGATAAATTCTTGTCCTGGTATCCAGTAGGACCAAGAGACCAAAATGAAAGATATATAAGCAAAATATGGCAATGGTTAATTGTGGAGAGGAAAATTATGTTCTCAATTACTTTAGTGACTCGGTGTTTGAGAGATAATGAAGTTTAAGGGAACATTCGAATACCTATGTATCTCATATAGAGTTCAAGTGTTAGCCCTAGGTCGTGGGTCCCTTGGTTTCGGAGAAATAAAATGAAACAAAACAAACAAAACCGTCACAGCTTCGTCATAGTTACCACAAAAGAATATATACACATCCTCCAAATATATAACACTTTTATATTTATTCTTTGTGACTATATTTCTTCTGTCTACTTTTCTTGTTTAGTGATGATACTTAAAACTAACGCTAAACAAACGCATCAGATATTTATTGTCTCATGCCGAGATGTGAACATTTCCATAAACGAGATTTATCTCCCCTTGTTCTAATGGGTGTTCTTATATTGCTTTTCTTCAGTCTGCGTGATGGGCGAGATAATGCGTTCTTCTAAACCAACCAATAAAACTTAAGTAAATAATTTCAAACTTAAATGTAACCTAGCAACGTAAGGAGACGTTTATAACTTTATCGTAACACACCAATTGAAATTGAAGATTTAAAGACAGACGATTATCAATCTGATCGCAACCCGACGCAAAATGAATAAAGAATCTCAAAGCGATGAAGATGTTATTTTGAATTTAATCGCAACAAACCAATGAAAAAATTAATAAATAATTGAGGTGCTTCTGCACTATTGGAACAAAATATCAAAAATCATAAAACTGGATTTCATATGAAAACAATGGTATCTACATATTCCTCGTATTTTAAGATGATTACATCCAAGAATTACGAAAATCGATGAAGTAGAAAATTATTTCTTAAAGAAAATAAAAATAGAATTTGATAAAAACAATCGTAAAACAAATCAGAATTCGAAAGGGAGGTCATTTTCTGTTTTGATTTAAACAAAATGGTGGCAATTTTTCGTCTGCCAGCATGATTAAAATTGTTTTGTTTAATGATTCAGTAATATTCAGGTAATTTCGACTGCATAAATTGGGAGCCACCATTGTAGATTATTAGAATTGACAAAAACAAATCAGTTGAAACTATTGTTTTTTTTTTATCTGAAAACTCGATTTATCGACGACAAAATCTCGTCCTAATAAAGCAGAAACGCCATAATTGTAAACTCGTTTAAAAGGCCGATGGAAATCCAATTTCAAACTCAATTGTAACAGACAAGTTCCAACAAACCTATTCACATCTTAATAAATTTTGGAACAATATTAGTATGTGTTTATCATATCATTCGTTTTATTCAATTTAATCTCTCTCACTCTCCCCCTTCTCTCTCCCTCCATATATATATATATATATATATATATATATATATATATATATATATATATATATATATATATATTCTGAGGATGCTACAGACGGCCCAAAAAACAGCCAAGTAGTTTAAACAATAATGTAAATTAACAGAAAGATACGGTAATAAAAAATAAAACGTACCCGTCGTTGAGTGGGTTCAAAAACAGCCTCCAGAAAATGGACTCTGATTTATGAAAGTATGATAGGTTATGAAAAGGAAGGGTTGTAAAGAGATAGCTTCGAATTTGGGGGTATAAAACCAAAGCAAAATATGATGAAAGTAAAAATAAAATAGATAAACCCCATAATTTATTATACCATACCTGTTCACACTGAGACACTTATCACCATATTCTGTGGATCTATATTAAAAAACCTTGTTAAACTTTGTGACATATTTCCATTCTATGGAGGTCAGGCGCGAACGAGCATCCCATAATTTTATTATACCATATTTATTCAAACTGAAACATAATTATCAAAGTATACTTAAGCAAATAGATATGAAAAGTCTTTATTTATGTTTGTGCCTATTTCCATTCTATGGAGGCCAGGCGCGAACGCAGACCCCACAATTTTATTATACCACCCCTATTTAAGTTAAAACATAATTATCAAAGTATTATTATGTACGTCTATATCAAAAACACATGTAAACGTTTTTTTTTTAATTTTTTATTTTTTTTATTTCCATACCTTGTAGACCATGCGTGTACGAAGACCCCACAATTTTAATGAATTATCATTATGCTAGATTAAAAATACCTATTCTCGTGTCTCGATAATCTTCTATCATTATATGTAATCAGTTTTCTATAATAGCCAACCATATAGGAGCATATTCGTGACCAGACACACACACAGACGTTCAGCTTTATATATATATATATATATATATATATATATATATATATATATATATACGAGCAAACAGTTAATAAAACATGTTAAAAAGCACTTTGAAAAAGAGTTAAAAACATATTTAATCTGAAAAGGAAACACTAAATAAGTGGATAGTCCTTAATCCGTGGAGTTTCGAAGAAATACGTTCCTTCTCATCAGAGGGTAGGAATTAGCAAAATGCGGGATCGGATTTTGCATGCAAAAGTATTTGATGAAACAACAAGTAAGTCAAACGTCTTACTTGAAAACAAAAAAAGTGAAGCAGAGATAATATGGTAAAGAAAAAGGTGATCACACATGAATGGATAGTCTGGTGGAAGATAAAAAATTCAGTGATGGAAAAATCCAAATGTAAAACTTCAAGAAAGTTAAAAGAATTTCCATTTACACAAGTAAAATCCAAAAATCCCGTAATTGGAAGAAGATGGTCCATAATAATCCAAAGGCAGAAATCCATGGAAAAATTCACAAAAATGTGTACAAGGAAAAAAGGAAAAAATTCCAATAATAAAAGAAAAATAAGATATGCTTTTCATTCTACTGCCGAGATATAAATATAAATAATTGCTTTTTTGTTCGTAAGTAAGATCTTTGACTTACTTGTTGTTTCATCAAATACTTCTGCATGCAAAATCCGATCCCACATTTTGCTAATTCCTACCCTCTGATGAGAAGGAAAGTATTTCTTCGAAACTCCGCGGATTAAGAACTATTCACTTATCTAGTGTTTTTTAACATGTTTTATTAACTGTTTGCTCGTATTATAAGTTATATCTCCTATTTGGTTTTATCGAGCTTTTACATCTGGCTGAGATAACTTTATAAATATTAATTCTTTAATATTTATAATATACTTTAATTTTACCATCTTGGATCATTTTGGTAAATTTAATTGGAATTTATATATATATATATATATATATATATATATATATATATATATATATATATATATATATATATGAAGTATTTTCCCAATTTAAAAATCGAATAATTCTGTAATCTTAAAGCAAGTATAAATATAAATATTAATATATATCTAACAATAATAACCTAATGAAAAGGCTTAATGTTCAAGATAGAGCATAACCATAACGAATTCAATTCAGACACTAAAACAATTTATTATTAATCGTTTTTAAAGTTTAAACTTTTCATTTCATTTTATTTTCGTCGACTGATAGAAGCATACGGGATTTTTCTATCACGTCAGAAAGCCAATAACAGTTTTTTACAACGATTTGATGATGCCACTTTCTTTTTTGGAATTTATTCATATTCACTTGTAAATCACTTTGATCATTACTATTTTTATTTGATTATTTCATGTGCATCTTTGAATTATACAAAGAATCGACTCATGAAAGCTTTGGTATTCTCTATAACAACATACGGAGTAGAATGTTGGGTCTTGAAGAAAGTCGACAAGAGGAAAATTGCTGCTTTTGAATTTTGGTGCTACCGTAGACTTCTACGCGTAAACTGGATTGATAAACGTAAAAACGATTTGGTTCTGGGGAAGATTGGGCAACATGAATGACAGGAAATTACGATTTTTAAGACATGTGGCCAGAACAGACGGCCGAATAAAGGGTCTGAATAAACCCTGGAAAAAAGAGGATGTGAAAGACCAAAAACTAAAATGTCGGACGAGTACATTGCGGGCATCTGCATTGTTGAGTGGCTCATCTGCCTTTGTCTGTTAGGAATAAGTTCGATATTTTATATTCAGTTTGTATCAAGTATTTAACAATAGAGTTTGAAGTAAAATGTAATATAGTAACGAACTGCTTCTGGAACTTTAATGAAACGGTAAGATATTAGTAATTTGAATGCAGACTTGAAAAACAGATGTAATTGTAATATAGGTACTGATATAGTTTCAGTTAAAAAACACACACATTCTTCATTAAAATATGTATACACGCATATATATATATATATATATATATATATACAATTGTTTTTATATAAGCAGTAATGTATTGCTACACAGTGATGAGCATGCATAGGTCACCTAGTTTTAGTAAGCAGAGACCTCCTCAGGTGGTCTAGCTTATATGAAAACCAACTTTGCAATGAATATCTCGGGTCAACTTTCGGTAAAAGCTATTTATAAAAAAAGGGATGGAATTAATACGTTTGTAAAACAATACTAAAATGGGGCGTGGGAGTAAATTAGACAGGGTGGTTGTTTCAGAAGTTAAGGTGGGCACATTGGAAGGGATGTTATCTGCGTGTGTGCGTGTTAACTTAAGTATACTTGTGTATATCAAGTTTAATTTATAGGTGGGTGTGAATGTTATTATCATTTCAGAATATTTATACGAAATTAGTTCCACCGAAGAATGAAGAGGATCGCCGTCAGGAAACAATGCACGGTCGTTGAGGCGAAGGATGCCGTGACTGCTGAGAGCGATGCGATCCATTGCCACCGAATGCGCATCAAGGGCATTAACTCATGTCTGCCTATTCAGCGGGGAACACGAGGGCCGTATGAGTTAGTAACACCGTCTGGACGAAACCTCTCAATAGCCGGTGCACCACCAGCTTTTGAAGAGGACAATTCAGCCACATCAGTGAGCAGACCGAGCTGGTTGATGGTGCTGCACGCCATGTGAGGAATGTCCAGCCCGCCCTAAATACGAACCAGTTGGCGAGTAGCTGCAGTGGTGAATCATCCAATGATGAGCTGTGAATCCGATCTATCCCCCACAGGCCTGATTGTTTGACTGCGAACTCCAACGGTGATGCCGATAGTTCCGACGCCCCTTCTGAGTTCCGATGAAGATGAAGAAGTCCAGTAGAACTTCGTATGAGTGCTCGCAACAAACGACCACGTCCACAATGCCACATGTGTGACCTTGAAGCCAGGGAGCGGAGAATGTGGCCATGAACGTGAGATTAACCATAGCTCTCGACGTAAGAGAGTTCGTTTGTGTCTGGCGTGCAGGGCAGTACTTAGTCAGAAGGAAGAAACACCGCTATTTCGGGAGTCGATCTTATAGGAAACGCGATAATGTGTTTTGTATTTTTAATAGGTGGTAGATCATTAAGATTTAGTCATGTCATAAATAGCTCTCATGCTGAAAAAGTGTGTGCTTCCCTGATATAAACACTAAAAAGATTAGATAATTATGAAATATATATATATATATATATATATATATATATATATATATATATATATATATATATAAAGAGAGAGAAACAGAGAGAGACAGAGAGAGAGAGAGAGAGCGACAGAGACAGAGACAGAGAGAGAGACTGGTTAGGATACGTCGATTCACTCTGGCCATTTAGTAATTAAAAATGTAAATTTCAACCTAAAACATAAGGACAGATTGATCGATAAAAAAGCGTTTCATCGAAATCACATGACATATCTAAAAATAACTGACGCTCTTCAATAAGGGGGCAGCTTGCTATGAAATCTTTTCAGTAAAGACTTTTCTCCTTTCGAATTGTCGAAGACGTTGATGAATAGATTAAATGAACTGCAAAGTTTTCTTTCATTTAAACAATCAATCAATACTTTATTAATTATGCGTATCATTCAATTAATATTGACGTTCGTTATCCGAAGAATGGTAATTAATTTACTTCTTATTTTGGCGTTTGGAAAGCAATTGTTTTATCTTGAAAAGTTGCAAAGAATATAATTTCACTGCATGCTACTTTTTATTTTATTTTTTTAATTTTTTTTATTCAATTTTCACCCCAAACAAGGCACAGTGCCACTTTGAAGCAGGGGGCTACTATTAGGAACTTAATTAGCGGTGTTATTATGAAGGGAGAAGAGTAGAAAGATGTTTGTTAACATTACACTTGAACTTCTGCATATCATTGCAGTTCGGAAAGCAGAATCCCGGAAAGGAGTTCCAAAGACCCGCAGTTCTGGGGAAGAAACTATTGGAGTAAAAGGCTTTCTTGCACCTAGGGATCTCTACTGTAAAGGGATTAGACTTAGTAGCTTGTCGAGTTTGTCGGAGGTAGTTACGTCGGGGAGGTACAAGTGTTTGCAGTTCGTCAGAGCATTCACCATTAAAGTATTTGTAGAACAGGCAAAGGGATGCAACATCTCGTCGATGGGACAGAGGTTGAAGCCTAGATGACAGTTCAGGAGCTATCAGGTTGGCGACTCTCTGTTGAATCCTGTCCAGGAGCGAGAGACAAGCAGCAGATGCACCAGCCCAGATGTGACAACAGTACTCCATACATGGGCGAATGGTTGCCTTATAGAGGTATAGGATACTGTCAGGCGTAAGTAGTTTTCTAGCACGGTAGAGGGAGCCAACCTTCCTTGCAACAGCCTTGGCAATGCTCTCAATGTATCTATTCCAGTTCATATTCCCTGTAAACGTTAGGCCGAGGAGTTTAAAAGAAGTACTTTCAGGCAATGTGTTATTGGCCATTTCTATTGGTGGTAGAGAAGGTTTCTTGTAGTTATTGAAGGAAACAAGCTTAGTCTTAGCAGCATTGAATGTGACCAACCATTTTTGTCCCCATTCCACGACTGATTGGAGATCATCCTTTAGTGTTTCTGCCATTTCCTTGGATATGTGTTCATTTGTTTTCCCCTCATATCTGTTATAGAGAGTGGTGTCATCGGCAAATATACCCATCTCCGAAACAATTTTATCAGGGAGGTGGTTTATGAATATCAGGAATAATAGAGGTCCAAGGATAGACCCCTGAGGTACTCCCGCATTTATGTCATATTGTTTGGATGTACGACCGTCGAGGACAACTTTGATTTTTCTATTACTTAAGAAGGATTTAATTACATTATAAATTCTTCCAGTGATTCCATATGATCTAATTTTCCTAAGAATACCATCGGGCCATATTTTTAGAAAAGTATAGATCTCTCTATTTTTTAAAATTTATTTTACTTCAGTAAGGTTTAAGAGATCAAGGAGTTAAATCCCTCAAGGAGCTAACACTTGATTCTATCATGATTTATATTTATATCCGATGGCTCTTTTAAGAATAGACGCTGTACCCTTTATGGCTGCTATTTGTATTACGTTACAGCTTGGTCTTCCAGGGATCGCTTCTAGGTATTTCTGAAGATTCTTTTTTATTAAGCCAGTTGCTACTATCACAACCAGTATAATGTGTATTTCTTTCAGAAACGACGTTTTTAGATCATTTTTTAGTTTTTTTATCTTTTAACGTTCAGCTCTGTTAAAGCCAATATCATTTGGGACTGTGACATCAAGTGCAGTTCTTTCAGGCTTGTTTCATATATATTTACTTTTTTTTGTATTTTAGTTCAGTAATTTTTAAGAGATCAAGGGGCTCCCTCCTGGAGCTAACACTTGATTCCGTTATGATTTAAATTTATATCCGAGGGCTCTTTTAAGAATATATAATGTTCCCTTTATGGCTGATATCTGTATTTCATTACAGCTTGGTCTTTCAGGGATTGCTTCTAAGTATTTTTGAAGGTTCTATTTTATTAAACCAGTTGCTCCGATCACAATTGGTATAATGTTTATTTCTTTCAGAAACCATGTCGTTTTTAGATCGTTTTTTAGGTCCTGATATTTTGTTATCTTTCTCGTTCAGCTCTGTTAAGGCCAAAATCATTTGGGACTGTGACATCGACAATGAGTGCAGTTCTTTCAGGCTTGTTCCATATAACAATATCTGGTTTGATGGCCTTGTCTTTTATGTATCTGCCTGCCTGTATGTCTTTGTCATAGAACACGCTCACATTTCTGTTTGATGTTATTGGTGGTGGTTCATGTTCCCAGATGTTCGTCGATCTGTCAAGTTGCATCTCGTACTTGTGCATGTATAATAAACCCTCCGTTCTAGATGCTATATATATGTATATGAGAAAATTACTTTGAATATTGTATTTGTGCAAATAATAAATCTTTTTTTAAAAATGATATTTTTCTGAATAAAATTTAAATATAAGTTGTACATTCATCTAAGTTTAATTTTAAGTTTTAATAGTAATCGGTTTATATGCGTGTCACGTTGGTACAGTGGTAACGTCATCAACTTTGAATGCTTCGGATTAGATCTTAGCTGATGGCACCTAAATACTTTTTTTACTTCTGCAATCATGACTCTATAATAATATATACGAAATCTGGACAGATTAAAATATCATATTTAAGCGTATTTTACGATCGGGCAAAGCCGGGCGCCCCCTACTAGTTCATAATAAAATAATTTTATTTTCATAAAATATATTTGTTCACTGTTTTGTGTAAGCATTCTATTTCAGCAACGGTCACTGTCATAACCGACGATAGAAAGCTGCGCGTAATAACGCAACGAAGATTCGACGGAGACCAAACCTGCGAGCCGATTATACCGACGACACCATCTCACCCCCTTGAGGTAAGGCGATGTGCTTATCGTTTGTTCACGGCTAACACCAAGGGAGCTGATTTCCGTTCCCAGGACGTAACAACATTTTCAGTAAACGTCCCCACGAAATATGCAGTAACTTTTCCCGGCTACGATTATGTCATAGACGCAGGAAGTTACTTTGACGCCGGGAGAAAGTTTTCTCACTGTCCCAGGATCAACGCCAACAATTTACATTTCGTGATGCCAGACATAAAAGAAAATTGTGTATATTAAGCATTTATGCATATATGCAGTTTTTGATCGCATGTATCTTGTGACACTAGAAAAAAACATGCACGTGGATTCCATGAACAAAGCTTCTTTCTTAGAAGTGCACGCCTGTGGAACTCTGTTCCGTCTGCCTGCTTCCCACCTGACTACAACTTGGATGTATTCAAGTCCAACGTTAACAAATTCCTAATGAACCACCCCCTTAAGTAAACACTTCATCAAATCTCCACACTAACGTACTGTACTTGCAATAACCCTTATCCCTGAGTGGCTTCCGGGCCTTGATAAGTGGTGAGCACCGTGTAAAAAAAATGCAAATTGTAAAAAATACAAAAGCTGGATAATCATTTTTTAAAGTACTATAGTTCATTAAACGTATCCAGGTTTCGAAGACACATTCCCGACAAAATTTCCTTTACAAAATCCGGTTTAAAATAAAAGTTTATGATTCATCAGTGTTTCAGAAACGTTCAACTCGGAAAAAAATCACTCGAAACGGAAGTCTTGATATGCACTTCCGGCGATATAATAGTTATAAAGTTGCTTATGAGAACATTGCGTCGTTGATGTCTTTCAACACCTCTTGCGTCTAAAGTGTTGATACGTTTAATTAGGCAATATTGGATTGACCGAGGCGCGCAATTCACGTGACCAATTTTGAGACATTTAGTTGTTGAGATTAGATTGATGTGGGCGAGGACGCAATTTTTAAGAGTATTTACGCATGAGTAAGATAAACGAACTTCATTTGAAGTGGCTAATTATTGTATTGAATGGGGTGCACCTTTTCAAACGTTACCTCCTCCTTCAAGCGATCTGTTTGTCGTTTTAGCTGCGTTGACCGGAGGATGTCGAGGGTCTGTTCTCAGTTCATAAACATGGATCCACTGTGTATTCAACAAGTTTATAACACTTAAAGAAAAAGAACAGAATAGAATGTTTGGCTGTGTATGCAGTGGAATTACCTTTTCCTGTATCTACGATAAGTGGTTGCACCAGTGATACCATGGGTAGACATGTGTAGACAATAAAATCAACTAATCTGCGCTCGAATCTAATCGGATCTAGCGTATTAGGCTACAATTGAATTGTGTTGAGAAATCCTAAAGGACATAAAAATACAGAGCGACAAACTGAATGAATACAGGACTTGATAATAGCGAACATGCCTAATAATAGCTTTCGCCGTCCCAGGTGATCATCAGGTGAATATCAAAATGCTGAAAAATTGAGCAAATGCATTAACCTTAGCAGAGAACTGGAAATGATATGTATTATTTTTATTCATTGAACTGAAGTTCTTATCTTGAATGTCATCTTTACAACATATCGGTTGATGTAACCTCCGACCTTCTCCAAGTATATCGTTTTGGAGGGGAAATAATACAGTATGAAAGCCATTTCCATAGCACTAATAATATCACTAAAAACAATCTTGAAAACCTTAAAACACGACTAAAGGCGTCGGAATAATCTGGTTGCAAAATACGCTTAAATATATTTTAATTCATGCACACTTCCTCTTTATAATTATAACGCCAATACTCTATTGATTATTATATTTTACCTAATATATAGTTATGATTTTAAATGTTTAAAAAATATGATTTTGGTGCCATAAGCTATAATCGAAACCAAAACATACAGCGTTATAGTCTGAGTCGTTACGTTTTAAACAGTTTGATAGAAATGAGATGAAATCATGAGATAAAAATTTCAAATTTAAGACGGTGACAAACAAATTCAGATTTTTTAGTATCACCGTACTTTGGGTAATTGCGCCAAATGCTCTTTATATGCGCGGTTGCCAAAAGAGCACTTTTAGCTAGTTGGCGCAATTACCCCGAACTTGGCACAATTATCCCATAGTACGATATATAGATAATCTACAACAGTTATATTTAAATGAAAACTGCAGAAAGCCTCGGTTCACGCACCGTCGAAAAATAAATGGCAATCGTAAGAATAATATTCTGAAGAAAAGCGATGCGAATGATGAAAAGCCAACGGATAAATCACGAAACAAAAACAATTTAATGATTGTAGAACAACTTGACAGAAATATTTGCGCAGCAAAATCTAATTATCACTGTCAAACACTTTTTAGCAGGTGTTAAATTGGTAAAATTACCAATTATTTACCTTCTTAAAGAAGTCCTCGAACGATGAGTACCAGTAACAACAGCCACTTCATAAAAGAAGAAAGCCAATTTAAATGGTGTCTACATCCAAACAAATAGCACTTGTTTAAAAATTACTTAAATGAGAATATTTAGAAATAACAGGAAACGTTCACGGACGTTACATGGTAGACACAAACGATCTTTGAAACTAATTTGATTTTTTTTAGATTAGGATTAGTTATTCGTATTATTTGGATTCTTCAGACTGCTGTTCTCATCTTGAGTGCGATTTTCACGACGTTTCGGTCGATGTAACCTCCGGCTTTCTTCACGTGTATCTTGTCGAACTCGGAAATGTTTCTGTCGCAAGGATCCGTGGTGAAGTGGTTAAAGTATTTGAAAAAAGCAATTGTAAAAGAGAAGGTTCAATTCTCAGTGTGGGCGACCGAAAATACAATTGCGAATTATTTATGACCTATATTCAGTCATGGCTGACGGAACAATAGCATGCTACCCCCGTTAAGTCAATCTAAAGGTTCCGTTAGAAATTCCATCCAAATTCCCGAGTTGGACAGAAAAATTCCCGAGTTCGACAAAATACAGGTGAAGAAGGTCGAAGGTTACATACACAAAGACGTTGTGAAAATCACACACAAGATAAGAACAGTAGTCGGATGAATCCAAATAATACTCTTAACTCTGTTCAAATATTTTAATATTTTACTCAATGTTTATTAGATATTAATATTTATTATTTTATAAACAATATGTGAACGTTTGTATTATTGTTTCTATATGCATACATACACACACACACACATACACACATATATATATATATATTGTTGATGGCTACACTCTTTTAAATATACATTTTTTTCTCTCGTTGGAACTACACAACCATCACTTAAAATATATATATATATATATATATATATAAAGAGAGAGAGAGAGAGATAGATAGATAGATAGATAGCTATACATATATATACGACGGTTCTAGGTTGAATCCTTGGCTTGGGAGAGATGCTAGTCTAGCGGCACTGATGAGTTGTGATACAACGAGACAGGACTGTATGTCGATGACTACAAATATATATATATATATATGACATTGTTATGTTTCTCCGATTGCCTCGATGTTACATATCCGTTGTTAAAATATATCATAAGTATTATAGCACTAGACGATACACGATTTAGAGACACGTACATATTATACACCTTTCCATCTCATACAGAACCCGACAATAATACAACACACGTTTTAACAACAAACTTGTAACAAAAAGGACAAATCACATCGGGCCAATCGAAGAAAAATACCTTGTCCATCCTTAATTTTGACCGACGGATCCTCGGAAAAAGCTGTCAAAATAGATTCATTCCAATGAATCAGGAAATCTCAGGTTGTCTTTTCAGTGACTTTATTATCGATGTTTCCTCATTGGAAATCTCCCACTGATCCTAGACTAACGCATTCTGATCGGCTCTTCATGAAGCCATCAATGCTCGACTCGATCCGCTTTCCCTCACTCCCGATTCTTGACGGGTCAAGCCATAGGTGTCTTTTCCAAAACTCTACCTAAAGTCCACATCACTTTAAAATGACCTTTACGTAAAATCATGTCAGACTTTAGTGGTTAACCTATTTTTAAATTATTGTTTATGTTCTAATATTCTTTTCTATTAAAACATCCTAACAAAAATAATTTTTTCTGTAAAAATATATTTTGCTACGGTATGATTCTATTCGTTCAAATATTACTACGATAAGACCAATCGTCGACTAGAAATATTTTCAGCGTTGTCCTGCTAATATCTAAATTTTTTCATAATAAGTGAAGAGCATATTTACAGAAACGTATTTAGGTAGATGCAAATATTCTCATAAGAGATGGGAATTAAGTGATTATGCATATACTCAAACATTGGGTTGAAGGTAATATGTAATATTAATGAAAAGAAAAGATCCTGCGACAACTTTAAATACGAGATACAAAATACAAGAAAATAATGCACGCACGTATTGGTGCTGTTAAAATGATTGGTTTATAAATTTCACCTGACATATCACAGATTCAAATGCATCAGTCGACAGACAATAAACACGCACCTTCTTCAAAAAGGGGATATGATATGTTGACTGATGACCTCACGATATTTTTAAACGTTGTTATGAATTCAAAATCGCACAAAACTTTATTTTCTTTATATCTTAACAATAACCCTAATTTCGGATTTTATTACAAAACAAAAAAAGAATAGACAGAAAAACGATAGAGTAACGGTAGTTTAAAAAGTTAATTCGATAATCTTAGGAATCGGTAAAAATCGATTTAGCTCGAAATTGTTTTCATCTGCTATAGTGATACTCTCGCAAGAAAAAAACAAACACACTCGCAGACGACAGGCACGATCCTAGTTCACTCGAAGTCAAAAACTAACCGAAGTGGCAGATTGAAAACGTACAAAAATACTAATGAAATCAGGTTCAATAACATTGCTTAAGCGCAGTTCTAACTATAGAATGGAATTAGTCGAACAAACCGAAAGAGATTGAGTCTGCCAGGGTAGAAACATCGAAACGATCTGACACATCTTTCTAGATTTCTCTGAGCGTGTGAAAACACAGAGGAAGGAGATAACCATTCACACCTCCATCGGAAGACGAAAGCAGGTACTGAGATCTTGAGAATACGTGCTGTAGTCAAAAAAGCAGAAAAATCAGCAGATGTTATTAGTGATAACCCAATGGTAAACGGTTAAAATTTGCAAAATTGTAAGAAACGCCGAGTAATGGAAGTCATGTGCTTTTATCAGTGAACGATTGCAGTGAAACAATTCAAGAAATAATATGGAATATAATAATACAAATAAATTCATCATTGAATTCAGATCAAAACTATATGTATACATATATATCGGGTTTCAATCCTGGCTTGATGTAGTCGTCTGTCATGCCGCGCTGATGAGCTGTGAAACAGCGAACAGTATTGTACAGTATTATATTGCGAACAGTATTGTACAGTATTATATTCTATAATGCTCCTCATCTTGAGTTGAGTATATTGAGAAGTGATACACGAATTACCATTAGCGTATAAGCAATGCTCTTTGTGTAAACAAATCGAGCTTAGGTATTTCGGACGATGTCAAAAACATCGTTAAACTCATGACTCACGCAGCAGCCGCCGATAGTGTAGTGGTTCGGAACCTTGACTGTCATACAGACGGTCGGGTTTCAAATCCTGGCTTGAGGTAGTTGTCTGTCTAACCGCATTGATGAGCTGTGAAACAGCGAAACACCACTGTATGTGGATGACTATATATATATATATATATATATATATATATATATGCGTGCGTGTGTGTGTGTGTGTACATATTGAGAGAGAGTTAATTTGAAAGAAAAATATTTTTCAGAGAAAAGACCAACTTGTCCGAATAAATAAAGCTCTACCTGGTTAAGAGAAGCAAGTTATAAAGAAATTCAGGTGATAAGGGTTAAATTTACCCAAGAAGTTTTTACCTTAACATGCCAATAAAGTTCAGAGCGATCACAATAAGTGAAACATTAACAAGAGGGGATAACATCCTCAGACCATGGCATTTCAAAGCTAAATGCGTGTTATCATAATAATGCGAATATTTCTCTTTTTTGTGATCATCTTTAACCTTGCTGACTTGATAAAGTTCTAACATAACTTTAATTATTATCTTTTCATTAATGTTTTATATAGTATGTATTTATATACCACACACACACACACGCATATATATATATATATTTATACACACACATATATATGTATTTATGCATTTACACACGTATATACATATATACATATATTTGTATTAATACCCATACACACACATATATATATATAAGTACATTTATATGTATTTATATATATACATACACACACACACATATATATATATATATATATATATATATATATACGTATTTATATACATACACACACATATATATAGACTAGCAGGAAGACATATATATATATATGTATGCGAATGGAAATTTAACTAACTTTCTTGGATTCTGCATCTTTGGATTTTACAGTTATTGGATATTTTACCCTCCACCGGACTATCCATTCACGTGAAATCACTTTTTTATTCACTCTATTCCCTCTGCTTCACTTTTTGTTATCAAGTAAGATCTATTACTTACTTGTAGTTTCATCAAATACTTTTGCAAGCAAAATCCAATCCCGCATTTTACTAAATCCTAATCTCTTATGAGAAGGAAAGTATTTCTTCGAAACTTCGCGGATTAAGGACTATCCAGTTATTTAGTGTTTCCTTTTTAAAGTTAAATATGTTTTAAACTCTTTTTCAAGGTGTTTTTTAACATGTTTTATTAACTGCTTGTTCTTATATATATATATATATATATATATATATATATATATATATATATATATATATAGAGAGAGAGAGAGAGAGAGACATACAGACAGACAGACAGACAGACAGACAAACAGAGACAGGGAGGGAGAAATAGATAGAGAGAGATGCAGCATCTATGTATATTTGAATACACATTAGCACATTTCTGAGCCGATTTGAATAATTTAAACGAATATATAAGAAAATAAAAGTTTAGATAAACCGATGGGAAACAAAAAAATTTGAATATAAATTACGTGAAAATGTTTGCTTCGTTGACCTCACACAGTTCATATCGCCTTATTTAATGAATATACATTTGAAACTTCGCGATGGGAAACTATTATCAAGGAGAAACTGAAATCATTATTGGCTACTAATTTTATGTAAATTTTAAATACTAAGACGATGAAACATTTTGAGAAACGCTCATCGCTCATTCTTTAAATTAATATATATATATATATATATATATATATATATATATATATTGAGAGAGAGAGTTTGTGTGTGTATGTGTGTGTGTGTGTGTGTGTGAGAGAGAGAGAGATAGAACTGATTAGAGAAATTGTTTGAGAGGAAATTTATCGGGAAAATGCAAAGCTCAACAAGTTGAGGTGGGACATATATATAAGATAAGGAATAAGAGAATGACAATAAAAAGATATAAACTAATGCATATAAATTTAATCGTTGATTCAATAAGACGATTACATCAGTTAGGGGTGTAGGAAAATGGTCCTTTTTACCTAGGTATTTCGAAGCCTAATGCTTTTTATCAGAACAGAAGAGCAGATAGTGGATAACATGTTTAAGATGCGACGTCTAGCTATGACTACATTAGGAGCAAAACAACGGAGCGTGAGGGGCAAGTGTAATGAATTGAAAATGTGAGGGGAGGGAGATAGGAGAACTACAGGACACACATATCGAACACATATGCAACAACCTACCCTGGCAATTTCCTAAACCACTATATCTAATATGTGTGTCCTTGTGCGAAGATGTGCCTGGTGATGTGGTTGATGAATCATCTGTACCTATCCGACCTTTATGTGTCACGGTTGCAGAACATTCTAGGATATTTCTCGTTTGCAACATGTATATCCATGAAGGAAACCGATATATATATATATATATATATATATATTTATATATATATATTATTTTATTAATTTTATTTTTTAGTATATTTTATTTACTTATATAAATAGATACCACTTTTCGTAGTTGTTTCTGGGAATCTTCAGACAGTTTTTGAAGTAGTATGAACACCCCTCTTGAGCACAGTGTTTTCATAAAAATCAACTTCAAATATTTTCTGTCACATGACAAACTAATCAATTTGATGCAGGTGTTTATATTAGAACATAGCTGACTCCAGAGGTTATCTGCTGCATTTCATACCTAAATCAAATAATGCACCAGACAATTTATACCTACGCATAACTATGAAACTGTTAAACAATAATTTAATTAAAAATGACCAGCTTTTAGAGTGACAAATGTTAAACATATATTCGGACGGATGATATAGATAATAAAAGATAAAAACAAAATACTTCTGCTTGAGGTTATTAGGAATAATCTGAAACCTTGAAATTGTACCAAAGCGAAACTTTAAGTGAACACTATGGATATATGCTGAAAAAAAATGGCTACAAAAATGTACCTTTTTGGTGTAACGTACAATACACTTTTACTATCTTTTACATAGGAGAGCTGTTAGGTGCTGAGTTGCATGTCTTTTTTAAGGGATGACTATATTTCAATTAAATTCAATTAGTTTTTTTTCTAAAAAGCATATCACTATAAAAATTACATCACTATTTACTTCGAAAAGTAGTTTTCAAAAAATAGTGTAATAAGATTTTATTAACAACATTTGGGTTCAGCTGATTACCTCGGAAAATGGATTCTGACATAAGCCGATGTTTTTGAAAGTATTATTTTTTTAAAATGGACTAGCTCTCCAACAGTTTCATGTTAATAACTGTCGTGGTTCGGAGACATTTTGAACATTGTAAAAAGTATTGGCTAACGCCAGTAGAAATTCTATGCAAATGTGTGTCTAGGAATGTCGTATGTACAGACTAAGTTTTATTGTTATAGCATTAGTACGTCTGACATTCCCTAGGCTTAATATTATTATTCAGATGACGATGGATCATGATAAGGAGGAGGAGGAGGAGTGAATTCGTTTTATTGTTATAGTATGACTGCCTGACAGTCCTCAGGCTTACACTTATCCAAATGACGAATTCGATAATGATGACGATGATGATACTGCTGATGACGATGACAATGATGATGAAGAAAAGGAGGAGGAGGAGGAGGAGGAGGAGGAGGAGGAAAATGAATATATTCCTTTTTTTTTAAATATTTATTTTTTTTTAAAGTTTAGTTCAGAAAATATTATGAAAAAGCAAAAAAAAAAAAAATCGTGTAACACTAAATGGTTTCCTTACTTATTTGCACTTTCAATATATCAAACGGGTGGAGCTCTACAGAATGAGGAGATAAGTGGCGAAAAAACTTGCAAATAGTCAGATAAGTAACACAGAGATGGTAGCAGTAGCAGTGAAATGAGGGAGTAAGAGGACAACATAAATAAATGACACACAAAAGAAAAAAGTTTGCAAACAAATAATAATATACAAGACTTTTAACCAATTAAAAACGGGCAAAAGTTATAACCTATTGATGCAGAATGAATTCTTTATGCAAATTGACAGTTGCTTACGGCGAAAGCTGTTCGCATTTTCATCTAAAATACTAATCTTTATTTATTGTGCATTAAAAGGATGCTATATTACTTTGTTCGTTGCACCTTATTGTAACAAAAGTCCAAACAAAATTGCACCTAGATCGGCTCAGTAGTGTAGAGGACTAGGATATATAAATCCTAATCCCGTTACAAAAGAAAATAATGAAACGAATGGAATGAAGGAAACAAAGACTCAATTGCTGGAATAGATAAACGTGTCGTTTATTTACTGTTGAAAGAATGAATGTTTTAGATATAACACGTGTTCATGTCCGCGTTCGGATGTAACCATCGTTTGTTGCGGGACTGGTGGTGTAGAAAGAAAAAGGAAATGTGGGTTCATCTCACGTTCGGGTCACTATCGTTTGTTCGCACGTGGGAAAAGAAGCGAGTAATATAGTAGAAATGAGAATGATAGTCCAACGTGTAGACAAAGACACAGGATAGAGGGTTGAATTCAGTTAAACATTGCGCCATGTTAGCCGTCAGCTACGCGGTGGTGTTCTCTGGCACAAGTAGTAGATAGAGAGAGAAAGAGTGAGAATGTTATTCCAGTTCATGGAGAAAGAAAGCGTATAAAGTGTAGATACTGTTTGTTAGCCTTTTGGCCCATATGGGCGCGCCTGCCGAAACGGCGGTGGCTGGTGCGCCGACCAACCACCTCGGAAGGCGGGTCCGAAAAGGAAGCAACCGCTTATTGCTCTTTCTTTTATAGGTGTTTCCGGTGGTCTTTTGCGCGCGTGTGGATTTCCTTTGAAAGGGGAAGTGTCGTTGTCCTTGTGTGCGTACGTGTGCGCGTGTGTGAGTACATGTGTGTACGTTAGCGTGTGTGTATATACACGTGCATGTGAGTGTATGTACGCGAACGTGAATATATGTACCTGTGTGGACGTGGGCGCGTATGTATATGACAAGTAATATAGCTTGAAATGTGAACTCGTGTTTTTGTGTGAGACTAGAAAAGGCTCGCGAGTAGCTTTCAAGAAAATACGAAACTTAAATTGTGAAACGAAAAAATACCATAATAATTAGTTCACTGCAACTTATAACAACGATTCATACCAACTTTCACCTATATCGGCCCAGCAGTTTACGTAGAAGAAACGTAGAACGGGCAGACACACTAATAGAAATGTAATATATTTTTAAAATTCAATTCACTTTCTTCTTATGTATAAAATAAATATAAAACATATAGATCTAGATCAAGGAGCAGACCTACATAGGACGGATAATAATTCCTTATCGAGTAGAGCAAGGCGATCCAGGTAATATGGCAAAACTATATTGAAACATTTTTAACAAAAGAAATTTAGTTTCGAGAACTTTCCGTTCGCATCATGTATAGTCGTGGAATAAATTATCACTGATATATGAAAGGTTAGGAAGATTTAGGTAATGATACCTTGCGAATATATAGGCAATAATACCTTGGGAATTATGTCGAGGTTCGTACGATTGTAAATTTAGTAACAGTTTCAGCGAACGTCGCGATTTATTGAACTAGCCGGGGAATATAAAGCGTGTTATCTGGTTTCGGGTTACTAATACTTTTATGCAACTATGACAAAATCAAGAAACAGTTTTTATGCGAAGAAAGAATATTAAGCTTTTCATGAGTAATTTTAAAAGAAGGGCGACGGTTGAGACGAGGAGTTGCGGTGCCTAATGCACAAAATGTGTGGTGAGTTTTTAATTAATTTTTTTGTAATTACATTTTTACCCCAAACAAGGCACAGTGCCACTTTGATGTAGGAGGCTACTATCAGGGACATACGCTACAGGGGTACTATGTGGGGAGTTGGCCAGCAAGATGACGGTTCACGTTACACTTGAATTTCTGCATGTCAGTACAGTTGGGGAAGCAGGAACCCGGAAGGGAATTCCAAAGTCTAGCGGTTCTGGAGAAGAAACTACTGGAGTAGAAGGCTCTATTACATCTAGGGATCTCTACTGTGAAGGGGTGGGACTTAGCTGCTTGTCGAGTTTGTTGGGGTGTTTACGTCGAGGGGGCACAAGTGCTTTTTTTATTACACTTTCACCCCAAACAAGGCATGTTGCCACTTTGATGTAGAGAGCTACGATCAGGTACCTAAGTTTCAAGGGTACTATGTAGGGAGTTTAATGGCAAGATGTCTTTTTACATTACACTTGAACTTCTGCATGTCAGTACAGTTGGGAAAGCAGGAAACTGGAAGAGATCCAAAGTCCTGCAGTTCTGGGGAAGAAGCTATTAGAGTAAAAAGTGATGGTTCGACAGGAAACAAATCGTAACATTATGGAAGAAAATGAAGAATTTTACCTGAGGAATTTTTCTAAGACAAAATAAATTAATGTACCCCCTCACTAAGAGAAAATATATCTTCATATAACTTTCCATGCGCGATCACGCGTATCTCCTCATCTGGACATTTAAAAATCTCCGTTGATAACACCGAACGGGTCTTGTTTTCTTAGTGGCATCATGCCACGAGAGAGAAACAGGATGAAAATAATCCAAAAAACATTCACCTATCCTGACGAAGGCGTTATTACGTCGAAAAGCACTTTGATTTATACACAAATGTTTACTGACCAAAAAGATCTGCGCCGAGTTGGCTTACTAAACTTACGCTTTGAATTTGCACTTTAATAATGTTTTATCAAGGAGAAAATACATCTTTATACATATATATATATATATATATATACATATATATATATATATATATATATATATATATATATATATATATAAAGAACCTCCCACTCTTTAACAATGCAACCCCCTCTTTTTTATCCCTTTTTTTTTTTTGAATTTCCAACGTTTTTCTTTGCTGAAATGGAATATATATATATATATATATATATATATATATATATATATATATATATATATATATATATATTTAATTTAAATACCAAAAAAAAAAAAAAAAACGGGCAGGTGAAATTATTAAAATTTCCTTAAGGCCTTATCGTCTGACCCTCTAAGAGGAAACGTCAGAATGATAAATTAAAAACTAAGAAAACGAATGAGGGAAGAAGGGAATTTTGGTTTCAGTTGGAAGAACAGTGGAAAAAAAATATCTCACTGTTCAGGTGGTTTTAAATCAATGAATATCTCCAACTGATGTTTCAGAATCTTTTGTCTACACAGGCTAGGTCGAGAGTTGTTAATAACTAACGCCTCAATGATATTGAGATGATAGTTCGACCTCGCACTGTATAAAACAGAAAACCACCCATCGGAATATTGATCGGCACACCTATTTATACTCAATAGGTGATTACCAATGGCGGACCCATGAGCTTGGGAGTGCCCGGATGTTCTCGAAACCTGGTGTAGTCGAATATCCCGAGGGATATGTTGGGATATTCTCATTTCTAATCTTTGGGATGTTTTGCCAACGTAGTCAGCTCCACACTGACAAACGAATTTATAAACAACGGAGTTCTTTTGAATGGTTGGCAAAACATCATTACGAAAAGAAGAGAAAAAGGTTCGAGTTGTGTAAACTACTCTAAGCATAGTAGCTGGAAAACAACGTTGAGTAGCAGAAGAAATCCTTTCAACAATATGAAGGCCAACAGGACCCAACCATGGTAATTTTAGATAAATGGGACATCTAAAATTTTTATCTAAAATTACCATGGTTGGGTCCTGTTGGCCTTCATATTGTTGAAAGGATTTCTTCTGCTACTCAACGTTGTTTTCCAGCTACTATGCTTAGAGTAGTTTACACAATTCGAACCTTTTTCTCTTCTTTTCGTAAAGATGTTTTGCCAACCATTCAAAAGAACTCTGTTGTTTATAAATTCGTTTGTCAGTGTGGAGCTGACTACGTTGGCAAAACATCCCAAAGATTAGAAATGAGAATATCCCAACATATCCCTCGGGATATTCGACTACACCAGGTTTCGAGAACATCCGGGCACTCCCAAGCTCATGAGTCCGCCATTGGTAATCACCTGTTGAGTATAAATAGGTGTGCCGATCAATATTCCGATGGGTGGTTTTCTGTTTTATACAGTGCGAGGTCGAACTATCATCTCAATATCATTGAGGCGTTAGTTATTAACAACTCTCGACCTAGCCTGTGTAGACAAAAGATTCTGAAACATCAGTTGGAGATATTCATTGATTTAAAACCACCTGAACAGTGAGATTTTTTTTTTCCACTGTTCTTCCAACTGAAACCAAAATTCCCTTCTTCCCTCATTCGTTTTCTTAGTTTTTAATTTATCATTCTGACGTTTCCTCTTAGAGGGTCAGACGATAAGGCCTTAAGGAAATTTTAATAATTTCACCTGCCCATTTTTTTTTGCTTTCTTTGGTAATTAAATTAAATTATGTTTCCTCTGAAATTTCTCCTTCCATTTTGCTGTACCAAAAATTTACTTATATATATATATATATATATATATATATATATATATATATATATATATATATATATATATATATATATATTAATATAAGAACACGAATTTAAAAGTGCAAAATATATTTTACATGGACTTATTGTTTGCCAAGATGCTCAAATAATATACATTAATTTACATAGCAACCTCCTATTACACCCTTTCTCTCTCTGTCTCTATCTGTCTTTCTCTCTCTCTGTCTCTCTCTCTGTCTCTCTCTCTCTCTCTCTTTGAATGTATATCAATGTCTGAACGGATGAATATATTGATGGCTCTTGCTTAATTTCCAAGAGAAGCGGTATTTATTTTATATATGCGGATTGGATAGAGCTAAATACTAATATTTTAATTGTACAGTTATGTGTCTTCTTTTTTCTTCTTCTTCTTCTTCTTCTTCTTATTTTTATTATTATTATTATTATTATTATTATTATTATTATTATTATTATTAATATTTTCTATTCATTCAGCAACTAGGAGTTTTTACACATGTCATCATCAAAGTTTCTCTTTGAAAACGGGTTGTGGTGTTTCGTGGAGTATGAGTTACAATAAGTGCCCCCAAACCTCTAGTAATCCTCACCTTTTTCGATAACATTTGAAAATTATTTTTGCGTTATCGTAACAACCGTTGAGTCCTGAGTTTTCTGTTAGTAGCGACCATTGGTCTTCACTGAAATTTGGGTAGCAATAAACCTCCTCAAGGCCCCATTTCTCGTCGCACTCATCCAGTGGAGGTCTTCCTATCCTCTTGATCCTCCTCGATTATTTAGTGTGGTATCAGTTAATGCCGTCACATTTTAAGAGGGGGTTAACTTAAACAGTTTCAGTTTTCTTGATTTCATGTAATGTTTCTTTGTGTTTTACTCCTTTAGCAAGTTTTGCATGTTTGGCTATCTCCTGTAACTCATTTGTATTTCCTTAATATTTAAGCTGTTTTCATTATATCACCATTGTATCTGACGCGCGATTCCTCTGATTCCAATCTTTTCCATTGTTTTTTCAATGTTTTTCAGGATTGTACTTAGTGCTTCTACTTTTAGTGGTGCTATCTTGCCCTTCAACATCTTCCATATACCTTTCAGCTTTTCATTATCATAAGTAGTAGTAGTAGTAGTAGTAGTAGTAGTAGTAGGATGATGATGGTGATGATGATGATGTAACACAGAAAATAGTTGTATTATAAACGTCTGAACAAGGAAAAGGGATTCTTACCTTCAGAGTGCCTTGCCTGCAAAGAAAAAAAAGAGTGTAATTAGTTCTCTGGTATTAAACAAAACTTGTAATAATTGAACTAGCAAGGAAACTAGCTTTTCTCGGGAGAAACAACTCAAAATTTATGGAAAGTATTTTGGGTGCAACTATACTATAATAAAACGAAATTGGGGAAAAGAAAAAAAAATCAATTAAAAATGTTATTTACTGTCATTTTAGAAACAATGATATCTACTAAGTTGGCATGTCAGAATACTTAAATATTACTGCATGTTTAAAAAACAAGAGTTCAGTTTTATCGTAAAAATCAGCCCATATTTTTTTGGGGGGGAACACGTGGCATAATAGCAAAGAAAAGTAGCTCAGTTATGCTAATAACAAGACAAAACGCAAAATTTATTTTTAAAAATTATCAATAGTTACATACTATTAAGTTAACTTAATAGTTACATACTACTTAACAAAGATCTAGGAAGACAAAATGGAAAAGAAACTATGAACAGCTAATTATATGATTTATGTTAAAGTCCGTGGTATTACCGTTCTTATCTGAAACATGGACACTTTTGTGCAAGCATACACGTAGAAATAGCTAGAACACTTAATCGACATCGAGGGGCAGTCAGAACATATGACAATATGATTATTATCAGAGGAGAATTCTCTGGCGTTGAGATATTTTGTAACACCTTATTAAATGCGCTTGGTATGATGATGGTTGACTCTCAATTGAATTTTGACATACAAGCTGTAACACGACTGACACTGGAAGATCAGATAAAGTGCATATCATCGAGTTTATCCTCCCTCTAAGGAAACTCAAAGGTGAACGAGACAAGAATGATATTTTTTCCCATCAGAACATTACATAATTGTGTTGTATTATTCAATTTTGGAATTTTCAGTCCTATGCACTTTTGCAAGAGAATTACCATTTATCAAGGTCCGAAGGCCATTCGAGGTTAAATGATAATTAATGTAAGAGGATAACGTAGTGATTGATTGCGGTGGAAATTAGTTAGAAGCTGATTGTTTAAGGGAATGGCTAAAAGAGAACTTGTTTATATTGAACTTGAAGATGACCATGTTGTAGTCACTTGGGAGAGGCCAGCGGAACAGAGTTCCACAGGCGGGTAGTTCATGGAAATAAACTTTGTTCATGGAATATAAGTTTAGATTGAGACTGAGATAGGGAACGAGGGACATTGTTGATAGTCAATATCTCTATTTTGATAGATATCGGAAAATCTCTCAAGAATTGACCGTTAAATTCGGAATTAAAATAGACGCGTATATGCTGTATGCGAGATAAATATTGTTGATAGAACCATGTTCTTAAAGCATTGTCGTTAACACTTCGCTTTATTGTTACGCCACAGCAACTCCAGTATATGAGGTGACAAAGGTTACTCCGAAGACATATAACAAGCAAGATTCTAAGGTATCGCCACGTGGAGATTCTTAAACCACTAGTGTGTTTGGGCTGGTGCATCTGCTACTAGTCTCTCGCTCCTTGACAAGGTTCAAAAAAGAGTCGCAAACCTGATAGGCCCTGAACTGGCATCTAAGCTTCAGCCTCTGTCCCATCGACGAAATGTTGCATCCCTCTGCCTGTTCTACAAGTATTTAAGTGGTGAATGCTTTGATTAACTGCAAGCACTTGTGCGCCCACGACGTGAGCACCCTCGACAACCCCGACAGGCTGCTAAATCCCACCCCCACACTGTAGAGATCCCTAGATGTAAAAGATCTTTCTACTCCAATAGTTTCTTCCCCAGAACCGCCTGACTTTGGAATTCCATTCTGGGTCCCTGCTTCCTCAACAGTACTGACGTGCAGAAGTTCAAGTGTAACGTGAACCGACATCTTGCTGCCCAAATCCCTACATAGTACCCTGGTAGTTGAGTTGTTGTCCCTGATAGTAGCCCCCTACACCAAAGTGGCAATTGGCCTTGCTTGGGGTGAAAATGTAATAATAATAAAAAAAGAAATAGATGGCGAGTGAAGTTGTTGTTCCAAGCACCCATTGAGGAATGCGAGGTACAGTCAGATTTAAATTATCACCCTTTCTCAAAATAAGATGTACATACATAAAATCACTGTTATAAATTGTTATGATCGCGAATTAGTCCGACGATAAACTACTGACGAATCTAAATCTCACATACAACAGAGATTACAGGTAAGTGCTCAACTGTCTTCTTTCTCTGGTATGGAGATCGAATTAAAAAGATCTGCTTCTCCTTGACACCCGATAGTTGGGTGAGAGTTGTTTCCGGCTGCACCCACACAGAATATAGGCGAGTGACGAGAACCTTGAGCTTTTATATGTGTCTATTTATAACGGATATTGCGCCTACAGCACTTGATGACCGCTTGTTGCTTACGAAATGATTGGATGTCATTGTTTCATTGCCACTCGTAAGTGTTCGACTGGGACAGCCTATATTCATAACAAAATCTACTCTATCCAACAAAATCGTCTAATAAATTATAATGAAGTTAATTATCGATATAAAACTTATGTAATACCAAATATATGTGACTGATACATCAAGTTTATGATAGTTAACGATAAAAAAACTAATTCAATATAACACAAGCGCTTTTTTTCCATTTTCACCCCTATTAAGACACAGTGGCACGTTGATGTACAGGGCTATTCTCAGGGATATAAGTTGCAGGGATACTATGTAGGAAGTAAACCAGCAAGATGTCTGTTCACATTACACTTGAACTTCTGCATGTCAGTACAGTTGAAAAAAGTAGAATCCTGGAAGGGAGTTGAAAAGTCTAGTAGCTCTAGGGAATAAAAAACTATCTTACATCTGTGTAGGGGTGGGATTCTGCAGCTTGTCGGAGCTGTCGGGAACGTCGAGGGGGTACAATTGCGTGTAGTTTGTCGGAGCATTTACCATTAAAATACTTGTAAAAAAGGAAGAGGGCTGCAAAATGTCGTCAATGAGACAGAGGCTGAAGCCTAGATGACAGTTCAGGGCCTATTAGGTTGACGACTTTCTATTGAACCCTGTCCAAGAGTGAAAGACCATTAGCAGATGCACCAGCCCAAATGTGACAACAATATTCCATACATGGGCGGATAGTGGCCTTGTAGAGATATAGGATGCTTTCAGGGGTAAGTAGCTTTCTAGCACGTAGAGATAGCTCACCTTCCTCGGCCCTGGCAATGCTCTCAATATATCTGTTCAAACTCATGTTCCCTGTAAACGTTAAGCCAAGGATTTTGAAAGAAGTACTTTCAGGTAATGCATTTTTAGCCATTACTATTGGTGGTTGAGAAGGTTTCTTGTAATTATTAAAGGAAACAAGCTTAGTCTTGGCAGCATTGAATGTGACAATCCATTTTTGTCCCCATTCCACTACAGATTGGAGGTCTGCCTCTAGTATTTCTGCCATTTTCTTAGATATGTGTTCATTTGTTTTCCCCTCGTATCTTATATAGCGTGATCTAATCAGCAAATATACCTATATATATATATATATATATATATATATATATATATGAAAGTCTGAGTAGGTTTATTCATTAAAGGCGTTGAGTGAAATTCGCAAATCAAATAAGAGACGTGTCACATTTAACACTTTTTAGCCAAATAACAATGCGAATTTGTTTAAACCTTTATAAAATAAACGAATGTTTATTTTTAAAGTGAAGGATATACCCTCCTTTTTCAATCTGTATATATATATATATTCCTCTTATTCTTCGTCATGATGTTGAATGGAAGAATTTTGAGTAAATCCACTTGATGTTAGCTGTGGTTTTTCTGTAGCCGGATAATTACGCGTGATCGCGCGTGATTTGAAAGTCTGGGTAGGTTTATCCATTAAAGGCGTTGAGTGGACTTAACTTAAAATTCTTTTTGTATTAGTTTCTCGGACTACTCTTTTCATTGTGTCATTTTCACAACCTTTCGGTCGATATTCATGTATATCTTGTAAAACTGGGGAATTTTTCTGTCGAATTTGGGAATATTTCTTTCCAGCTCGTGAATTTGCATGGGATTTGGAACACAAGTGTTGGATATTATTCCGGGCAACGCCGGAATTATTGCTGGTTATATACACACGAATATGGAGCTTGGTGCACACACGCAAATATTGTGAACAAGTTTTCAAACTAAGAAATATCATCAGAAATCATAACATTGAAACGAATGTACCAAAGACTTGGAATTCAACATCTTCAGCTGACATAGTTTTGAAGATGTAAACAACCAGTTAGAATATGACTTTGATTTGACTATTGTGAATATGTGTCAATATAAACAAATAAATGCGGGTTAAACGGACAGAGAGACGAAAAACGACGGCGGAAGAAGTCGACCTGTGTCATCAGTCGTCAACAAGCCACTTGCCACTGAACAGCTCTCTCTCCTTCTATAGCACACCGTGAAAGTATTTTGGAGAGAATAAATTGTCACTTTTTTATATACCCCAAAATTGTCAATGTCTGCTATGTATATTCATTGTGTATTTTGGCACACGATTTATGAAATAAATAAGTGACTCGGTAAAAACAATAGAACTACAGCATAATGTAACACAAGTACACGTGGCATAGTGGATATATTACTTGACGAAATTCAGTTGTAAATTGACGCTCTTCTGTAGGTAAACACTTCAATAACCAGTGCGAGCGACACTCCAAATATAATTGCGAATTACGACTTCTATCCAGTCATGGATGACGGGAAAAGAACATGATAAGACCCAAATCAGTACCAATGAATTTATTATCAAACTTGAAGACAATGTAGAATTTGAATTTCAATAAAAATAAAAGCAGAAAGGTAATGCTAAATATGTAAACCTTTGTCTGCACGCATAGAGATCTGCCTTAATAGAATTTCATGTTCCTGGGTCTATTTACGCAGATAGACAAAAATGCAAGTAGATAGACTAAAACACTCTATTCATAGTTTTATATATTAACTTAGATACTAACTAGCAAGGAAACCCGACGTTGCTCAGGATTAAATGGAGATAGCGAATGTTCCATACTTCCATATTTTATTGTCATCGAAATCGGTGTAATCGTCCATTTTTTTTAATCAAATCGACAAACTGTCTGCCCTAGTTGGGAAGCCACTACTGTAAACGGGAGGAAGCTTCACCTTCCTCCCTGCAGACGCTTTCTCTACAAAAGATTGCAGTTTACATTACACTGTAGAGAATCTACTATTGATTTTATAAAATTATTTTATATAATGACTTGCATTAAAAGTTTTAATGTAAAAAGTAAGTATCATCCTTCAATTCTACTTTAAACAGAAACATTTATTTTGAATGCGCCTCTGTCATATCAAAGAATCTACGGTTGATTTCATTAGCCGAGCCTTTCTACTGTGCAGTGATAATGGTTTGAATTGAAGTGTAAAATACAAAAGTCAAAAACTATGGTTCAATCATGCTCTAAGCATAAACATCCATTTCTAACGCATGCTTGTCAGATCGCATACGCTGCTATTGATTTTATATACCGAACCTTTCTTCTTGTGCGGTAATAAAACTTCTGAAATGCACTTGTGATATTAAACTGTACAAGGCTTTAAATTTAGTCCAAATCGCCTGTTCCTTTTTTTCATCGAATTATATCGATTATCGATATTATCGAAGACATCTTGATACAAAACTTATCTAAGAACCCTGCCAGGCACATAAAATACATTTAGGTGAAATTTAAACAAAATCGGCCCACACAGACAATGCTCCTTTTGAATAATAGTAAAGAATTGATTCATTTTAAAAATTATTTGCCGACAAAAATAGAATTTTATTTAAAGTTATACTTAAATCTTAAATAGTTTTGAGATGTTCTCAAAGTTTTAAATTTGATTAAACTTCTGAGTTTGCGAAAATAGAAAAATGCAAGAAAGTCATATATATGAATTTTAAAAAACCGGCAAAAATTTCGTATGGTGAAAAAAATCTTAAAAATGAAAACTTCAAAGAAAAGTCTGTCTAAAATTATTTTTTGGCAAAAAATAGAAATGCTGTAAACGACACACACACACACACACACACACACACACACACACACACACACACACACACACAAATGATAAAGTTTAGAGTGTTGTTTGATCATGTGCACGCACTTCAAAGGATAAAAACTGGCATCTTTTGATTTGTCTGTGTCAGAGAGGAGCAAGTTAACAGGATTAGATGTCACCCGGTAGTAAAAATAAATATGTCTCTCTTCAGAACAAAAGGAGAAGAGAACAAACAAAAAATAAAACGTGGAGTTAAGTGACATATTATCAATAATGCGATCAGGGTCAATCAACCTTCGACTCAGGTAGACAATTATATCGATCAAGAGATGGGGAAGCCTCGTTTTCATACAAATCGAGTAGAGACGCAATTTTCTTGTGCGTGAAAGAGTTTCATACTTAATGACCGGGAAGTAAAAAATCGTCGTTACTAACTAAGAAGTGTAGTTTTACAAAGGAAACATAATTGTTGAATACATAACGAAATGGATGGTAAATTAACGAAATGGATGGTAAATCAACGAAATGGATGGTAAATTAACAAAATGGATGGTAAATTAACAAAATGGATGGTAAATTAACGAAATAGATGGTAAATTAACGAAAGGGATGGTAAATTAACAAAATGGATGGTAAATTAACGAAATGGATGGTAAATTAACGAAAGGGATGGTAAATTAACAAAATGGATGGTAAATTAACGAAATGGATGGTAAATTAACGAAAGGGATGGTAAATTAACGAAATGGATGGTAAATTAACAAAATGGATGGTAAATTAACAAAATAAATGGTAAATTAACGAAATAGATGGTAAATTAACGAAATAGATGGTAAATTAACGAAATGGATGGTAAATTAACAAAATGGATGGTAAATTAACGAAAGGGATGGTAAATTAACGAAATGGATGGTAAATTAACGAAATGGATGGTAAATTAACGAAATGGATGGTAAATTAACGAAAGGGATGGTAAATTAACAAAATGGATGGTAAATTAACAAAATAGATGGTAAATTAACGAAATGGATGGTAAATAAACGAAAGGGATGGTAAATTAACAAAATGGATGGTAAATTAACGAAATGGATGGTAAATTAACGAAATGGATGGTAAATTAACGAAAGGGATGGTAAATTAACGAAATGGATGGTAAATAACAAAATGGATGGTAAATTAACGAAATAGATGGTAAATTAACGAAAGGGATGGTAAATTAACAAAATGGATGGTAAATTAACGAAATGGATGGTAAATTAACGAAAGGGATGGTAAATTAACAAAATGGATGGTAAATTAACAAAATGGATGGTAAATTAACGAAATGGATGGTAAATTAACGAAAGGGATGGTAAATTAACAAAATGGATGGTAAATTAACGAAATGGATGGTAAATTAACGAAATGGATGGTAAATTAACGAAAGGGATGGTAAATTAACAAAATGGATGGTAAATTAACAAAATGGATTGTAAATTAACGAAATAGATGGTAAATTAACGAAAGGGATGGTAAATTAACAAAATGGATGGTAAATTAACGAAATGGATGGTAAATTAACGAAAGGAATGGTAAATTAACAAAATGGATGGTAAATTAACGAAATGGATGGTAAATTAACGAAATGGATGGTAAATTAACGAAAGGGATGGTAAATTAACAAAATGGATGGTAAATTAACAAAATAGATGGTAAATTAACGAAATAGATGGTAAATTAACGAAATAGATGGTAAATTAACGAAATGGATGGTAAATTAACAAAATGGATGGTAAATTAATGAAAGGGATGGTAAATTAACGAAATGGATGGTAAATTAACGAAAGGGATGGTAAATTAACAAAATGGATGGTAAATTAACGAAATGGATGGTAAATTAACGAAAGGGATGGTAAATTAACAAAATGGATGGTAAATTAACGAAATGGATGGTAAATTAACAAAATGGATGGTAAATTAACGAAAGGGATGGTAAATTAACGAAATAGATGGTAAATTAACGAAATGGATGGTAAATTAACAAAATGGATGGTAAATTAACGAAATAGATGGTAAATTAACGAAAGGGATGGTAAATTAACAAAATGGATTGTAAATTAACGAAATGGATGGTAAATTAACAAAATGGATGGTAAATTAACGAAATGGATGGTAAATTAACGAAAGGGATGGTAAATTAACGATAGGGATGGTAAATTAACAAAATGGATGGTAAATTAACGAAATGGATGGTAAATTAACGAAAGGGATGGTAAATTAACGAAAGGGATGGTAAATTAACGATAGGGATGGTAAATTAACAAAATGGATGGTAAATTAACAAAATGGATGGTAAATTAACGAAAGGGATGGTAAATTAAAAATAAACAGAAACGGATAGGAAAGAATGGAGGAAAACATGTAAACATATATACAAGAAATGAATAAATTGTAAAAAAGAAAGAAAACATGATGATAAGAACATCTGAAGTAATTACATTGATAACGAAAAAGTACAATTAAATAGAATCCAAAATGTGAGAAAATGAAATGAAAAAAAACAACAACAAAAAAACAGAAATGAAACTATTAAAAGAAGAAAATAAGGACGAAAACAACAAAAGAATCCAAGGGAATACGAGGTGCCTTCAACGAGTTTCCAGACTTCCAGAAATGGGCACTTTTATAGATACTGCACACATGGAACTCTAGTCCCCTTTGAAGTAATCACCTCCGGTTGCAATGCACTTGTTGTACCGTTCCAACAAATTCTGTATGACTCCATCAAAGTCCTCTTGTGTGAGCATGTCAATGACCCCCATCACAGCCTTATTAATCTCCTTAATTGTCTCATAACGACAGCCTTTAAGGTTTTCATTGTGTTAAAGAAATAACCAAAAGTCACAGGGAGCAAGGTCTGGACTATAAGGAGGGTGAGGAACTGTTTTGATGCTCTTCTTGTTCAAATGGGACAAACTTCGCCAAATCTTCTGCATCTTCTGTAAATAATTGTGTGTACACTTCCCACACTAGCAGCAAACTCGTATTGTATCAATAGACACACAACGGTGCTTATCCGTGAAATTCTTTACTTGGCCAATCTAGTGTTCTGACTTCCTTACTCCTGCCACAGCTCTCATTATCCCCACAAACTCCATACCGTCCTTGAATCTCTTATGCCGCTCAAAACCTGATTGCATTTTTGAAATTCACTACCTGTGACAATCAGGCTTTAGTAGGGCGTATTTTAACTCCTTGCTGTAACTGTTCATTTGAACCCTAAATCATAAAAAAATTGTCAGTCATCTCATAAGATGTATGTCAATAATATACTGAATGTTCAAATGTCTAAATTATAAATGCATGTGCAAAAAAATCTGGAAACTTATGTAACGCACCTCGTATATATATATATATATATAATGAAGAAAATATGCATTATAAATAAGGGAAACCAATCAAATAATTAGAAATCTAAGAAATGAATAATACATTAATCAAAGTTAGTTTCTCCAAGGAAATATGCTAATTAATTGACTATTATAAAGTCTAAAATGACCATTAATCTGCGCACACTTTATTTTTATAATCTTATTCCTTTTTCCTTGCTGTGACGTCATCTCGCACAGGGCTCGGTCATTTGCATACAGCTGTCATATACGCTTCGCCATCTGTTACACGAATCATATTAACGTTGTCTCACTGTAAAGCGTACGCTCATTAACCATTATCCTAGAATCGGCTTTAGCTCTTGAAAAGCGGCGACACTATCCAGTAAAAATAAAACTCGGTTGTAGGTTTTCCTGTCACACTTGCGTTCTAAATTTTTGTTTGTCTATCTCATTAAACGCTCAAATAAAATAGACGCAAATAAAGAATGCATTGGTTTCAATTATCCTTTGTCTATGCGAGTCGATAACTACTCTTATTAACTGGTACTTTGTTTAAACATTCCTTCGTAACTACCTCGGTTTCGATTTCCTTCTACAGAAAGAGTTGACCATCGACCTTGGAAAAAAATCAATAAATCCACAATCGATCAGGCTGATAAGAATTGAAATGGTATCAGCCAATATCTTCATCGAGTAAATGCAGTGGCAGAAAAGGTTGTCCTAACGAAATTTTGATGGTTAGGGTATTAACTGCATTATATTTAATAAACTTTTCATCTTTTGTTCACCATAAGTAGCGTAAATGACCACAGTGATAAGGCGCCAGATTTATAGGGGGCAACTAGGGTAGAAAGTTGAGGGAGAATGTTTTATTCATATTACATTTAAATTCTATATATTTGTAGGGTTGGGATAACATGAATCGCTAAAGAAATTCCATAGGCTTGCTACATTGAAGGGGGTATGATTTTCTGGTTAGCTGGGTAGTAGGTATTTGGCATAAAGCGCCAATTTTTCGTCACAATCCAGAGTGTCCGTTTCGTCCTCAATCATTGTCTAAATCCGAAGATTCTATTGTCAGCATTAATTTTCCTGATATTTTTCTAGCCAGAATAATTTATAGACATCAAGTACTTACGCGAAGGGACACGGTAAAGTTGCCAATATCATAAGTGAAAGTGACATTTGCGGAAAGAACTAGATTCGAACTTGAGGCCCCATAGTCGTTACTCAGTGTCGTTAACAACTGAATGACCACCGTCATCTGCTGTATTTTCTCTGCATTAAGCACCGACATCGTGTCTATCTCTATGAAGATAGAACCCGATTACCGGCTTTTTTGCTGTAGTATATATTCCGAAAAGTTCACAGGGTGTTTTCCCTTATTTAAAATTGATCACAAGGAATGGCATGGCTCAATGAAAACATGAATGTTTCATCGAATTCTCCGGCTAACTTGGCATAACTGACGATTCGTTAATCACACTCCTCGAACTACACATGATCACGTGTTTAGACAATGAGGGAAGTGGATTATTAAGTCAGGCATTACTGTCCAACAACAACTCTCGTAATAAGAATATCAAACAGATATTATGAAGATGTGTCCATTCGTTTTGCGCGATTTGTGATGAAGATCAAAACAACGCGTGACAAATTTGTGATGAAGATCAAAACAAAGCGTGACAAATTGTGCAAAATTATAATTGATAAACTGTTATATAACTATATGCGACCACCGGAGGCTGGAACAATTGTACACAAGTTGTTTCCAATAAAACCAAAACTTTTTGAAAATAGTTGTCGTTTCCTTTAACGTGGTATTTTTAGGAACACACACACACACACACGCACACATATATATATATAATGTTTTTAACTCATTTCAAAGTGTTTTTAACATGTTTTATTAACTGTTTGCACGTATATATATATATATATATATATATATATATATATGCGCGTGTGTGTATGTGTTTGTGTGTGTGAGTTTGTGTATGTATGCAATATCAATAGCTAAAATATGTAAATACTAGCAGACCTATAAAATATAATCGTATAATTCATGCAAATTTTGTATTTATTATTTTAGAGACAATTTTCTATCGATTATTGTAATAAACCTAATATATCGCAGTTAAGTTAAAACTAATATATATATATATGTATATATATATATATATATATATGTATATATATGTGTGTGTGTATGTGTGTGTGTTTAAATCTCGTGTTCGACGATCGAAGAATTCCATTTTATAAAAAAGGATGACGTGAATTTATATAAATATATATATATATACATATATATGTGCATATATATAGAATACATACATACATGTATATGTGTGTATATATATGTATATATAATACATATATATGCATATATCTATACAGATTTATACGTATATATATGTGTGTATATATATAATACACACACGCATATATATATATATATATATATATATATATATTTGAATAAGGGTGGATTGTATTTTTTGGTTTCGATTCTAGTTGAGGTCACCCAAGTCATATATATATATATATATATATATATATATATATATATAGTAATTTATAAAATATATATGGCGATTATAACATTTATAAATTACTAACTAGCTCTATCTACGTATTGAGCACTTTTGAAGGAAATACTTAAAGTTTACGCATACACTTATACTTTCGTATATAAATTTTATGTGAGTAAATGAAGTGTATATATATATATATATACATATATATATATATATATATATATATATATATATATATATATATATATATATATACATATATATATATAGTAGCGTACAAATATTAAGGAAAGGTCGATCACTATTATTGAATGACTTCTAACTTTATCTATGAATAAGGAAAAAAATGTGAATTTTTCAATGTTTAATAATGCTTGTTAAATAAATTTTATTTTTAATTTTTGATTTTGTATACATATTAGTTTGTTTTTTTTTACATATAAATACATTTAATTAAATTACACGCGTCTAAAAGTTTAGGAGAATTATTAATGAAAAATAAAAAAGAATATCAGTATTTAGTGAAAAACTCCTTGTTTTCAATCACACTCTGGCATCTTTTGCTGCAAGACAGCAACAACCGTTCACATCTTATAGGTGAGATATTATGCCATGTTTTTTTTATACATTCCTATAAAACATCCACAACTTTTGCATTTTTTTTTCTGTGATCTTATCACTAATAAATTTTCCAAATATTTTCAATTCGATTCAGGTCGGGACTTTGAGCTGTCTAATCCATAACGCAAATATTGGATCTATTTATTTCTAAAACTATTTTTTTTTTATGGCACGGTGCGTTGTCAGAATCAGAAAGATTTGGTGCCACATGTTTTCTAATCACTTTTCTGTACATTTGGGCATAAACCTTTCCACGAATCCTGACAAGGGGTCAGTTCCTTTTGAAGATAAATAGAAATGTAAGGCTTTGAGCATGAACTTCTTGTATATAATCCAATTCGTTTAATCTTCGTGAGATCGTTTGTCGGAGATGTTTTTGTCCAGTTACGGATGTAAAATCCCGGGATATCGAAGCCGCAGTTTTAAAGCGATCAGAGCGAGATGATCGATTGATTTTTCTATCCTCCCTCTTAGTTGTTATTCGGGGTCGGCCCGATTTTTCCTTTCAGTCAATATAAACCTTTTTTGCTATTTCTAATAACCCGAAAAACAACGCTTTTAGACCTTTTCAGTATTTTAGCAATCTCCCCTATGGTTTTTTTTCTCATCATAATAGTCACAAATAAGCTGTTTTACTTATATAGATAGCTTTTTTCAAAATAATCGGAGTCGACATTTTGTTAAGTTGATATTAAAATTGCTAATGTTGGTATTCATTTTCCGCGTTCGTTAACTTTTGGACGTCTGTAATTTAATTAAGTGTATTTATATGTAAAAAACTAATTTGTATTTAAAATCAAAAATCAAAAAAAATATTCTTTTTAATTACCATTATTAAACATTGGAATATTCACCAAAAATTTTTTTTCTATTTTCATAGATAAAGTTAGAAGTCATTCAAAAAAATGATCGACCGTTCCTTAACTTTTGGACGCTACTGTATATATATATATATATATATATATATATATATATATATATATATATATATATATATATATATATATATATATACTCATGAACAAAAAAAAATGGGCCAGGAAAGAAATTTACAATTTATTGCACAAAAAGCTGCATTACACAAAATGCAATTAAATAATAAACGAAAATGAGTAAAAAATATAAAGAACAAGATATTTACTTTAATAAAAACTTAGTATGGAATGGAATTGCCCTTAGATCTTTTTAAAAGATCAATTCTTTTTATCATGCTCTCAACCAACTTAGAACACTGTGAAGAGGAGATGTTATTCCATTCTCTTTGTACTGCTTCCCATAATTTTTCTTTGTTGGAAAAAGTTTTTCTAACTAATGCACGAGATATTATAGCCCAAATATTTTCCATTGGGGTTAAATCTGGGCTTTGGCCAGGCCAAAACATCACATCAATTGAATTATCAGTAAGCCACTTCTTTGTGACTTTTGCTGTGTGTGCAGGGGCATTATCATGTTGAAAAATAATGTCATTGTTCATTTCTAACTTCTGGATGCTTGGTAATAGACCTCTTTCTAATATTTGAATGTATTCTTTGGCATTAATTGACGCATCACATCTGATAATTTCCCCAACTTCTGCAGCAGAAAAGGTCCCCCATACCACTATTCCTCCGTTTCCATGTTTTACTGTGGTTTTTATGCAATTCGGTGAAAATCTTTCTCCGGATCTTCGGATGCAACGTTCAGGGGCATCATTGGCAAGGCAAAATCTTGATTCGTCGGACCAGAAAATTTTCTAAACCAATCTGCATCTTTCGTACCATAACATGATGCAAATGTCTTTCTGTCGCTGATGTTCTTCTTAGTTAACAAAGGTTTTTTTGCACATCTTTTTGATGAAAATCCCATTTCCTTCATCCTTCTGGATATTGTCACTCTAGAAAGAGAATTTCCTTTTGCTGTTTCGAATTGTTTGCTATGGTCAACATAAGTTTTTTTGCGATCCTTCAAAACAGTCATTTTAAGCCTGTGATCGTCCTTCATTGTGGATGCTCTGGGGCGACCAGAACCAACTTTCCTGCTCACTGTGCCTTCAATTTCGAACCTTTGCCCAATTCTCTTCACAGCTGAAAGAGATGTTGCCACCTTTTCTTCTTTCAAAATGTCGAAAATCTGCTTGTAAGTCAAATTTGCCTGTCGTAATCCTGCAATTCGGTTTTTAATTTTTTCGTCAAGATGTCGTCTTACTTTTCTTGGACTCATCTTTAATACTAATAATCTGAAAAATACTTAATAACAGCTAATTATTAGCAAACAAGCGATAAAAATTTTAAAAATTGTTTTCTTTCCAATTTCAATCATGGCCCATTTTTTTTGTTCCAATTTTAATCATGGCCCATGTTTTTGTTCACGAGTGTATATATATATATAAAGCGAGAGAGATATAGATAGATAGATATATACATAGATATATAGAAAGATAGATCGATATAGAAAGAAAACGAGAGAGAAATTATAAAAGTAATAAACCAAGTTGTCTACCAACGTTTTGTTTTTATTTCAAGACTTCCTTAATTAAGTTGGTTGGTTGGTTGTTTTTGTTTTACGGCATATCAACCCTTTTCGGGTTATTTAATGCCGAATCCAAAGATTTTGAAGAAAAAATTTTTTTAATAGAATATATTTGTTGTTTTCACGTCGGTTTCTATTCAACCCATAGTTGGGACCCTAACAGGTACTACCACTCCGGGTCAGAGTGGACCTGGGAGCAATGGTAATTAAATGGTGGCTCCACACTCCCCAAAGCCCACAAGCTGGGGCCTCACCACTGGATATAGTTTAAGGTCATATCCAGGACCCCTATTGAGGGACTTTTACCCTCTGCAGGGGGGCAGTCGGCGTATTCTAATGCCCCACCGACAGGGCCGTCCTTAATTAAGAAAAAGAAAATATTTGACAAATAAAAATAATCTTTGTACTGGTGTATTATTTCCTTAATTTCTTTTGTCCATAAAGACGAAACGTTGATGAACACATAACTTGTTTTGTTCCTTTTTTATCTCTCTATTTCGTCGGACAGACAGTTTTATAATCTCATATAATGAAACAGATTTATCCCTTTTTTCTGTCTATTTCTTATTTATTGATATGTAGCGAGACAAACCGTCGTTTAAAGAAAACAAATTCTCAAAGAACTTAATATTTAACCGTTCCATTGAGCTATAAAAGATAGCTTCGAATTTGGGGTTATCAAAACCAAAGAAAAATATGATGAAAGTAAAAATAAAATCGATAAACCCCATAATTTATTATACCATACCTGTTCACACTGAAACACTTATCACAATATTCTGTGGATCTATATTAAAAAAAACCTTGTTAAACTTTGTGACATATTTCCATTCTATGGAGGTCAGGCGCGAACGAATATCCCATAAATTTATTATACCATATTTCTTCAAACTGAAACATAATTATCAAAGTATACTTACGCAAATAGATATGAAAAGTCTTTAATAAAGTCTGTGCCTATTTCCATTCTATGGAGGCCAGGCGCGAACGCAGACCTCACAATTTTATGATACCATCCCTATTTAAGTTAAAACCTACTTATCAAAGTATTATTATGTACATCTATATCAAAAACACTTGTAAACGTTTTTTTTTTTAATTTTTAAATTTTTTATTTCCATACTTTGTGGGCCAGGTGCGTACGAAGACCCCACCATTTTATTAATCATCATTATGCCAGATCAAACATACCCATTCCTGTGTCTCAATACATCTTCTATCATTATATATGATCAGTTTTCTATAATAGTCAACCATATAGGAGCCTATTCGCGACCAGACACATACACAGCTTTATATATATATATATATATATATATATATATATATATATATATATATACGTTGCAATAAATATGATATATTTATATATATACACCCCCCATACACACACACACACACACACACACACACACATATATATATATATATATATATATATTTGCATTCAATTTTTTCTACTCTCTCTGTTTCTCCTACATCTACCTCATCGATTGTTTAACGACTAATGGCTACGTCGCTATGCCAAAGTTTTATACCTTTCCAAATAGACAAACATTAAGAAATCCGGTTTCCGTTTTTACAGAGCCGCCTACAAATTGCTTTGCCGATATACTTTACACTAATAACCAACATCCGCTACCGAATTCGAGGTAAAAACCTGCGCAGAGCAGATCAATAGAAATGTCCTCAAAAACATACACACAGATTCCAATGTACAAATATGTCGAGGAGAAACTAAATGCATTCAAGGAATGACAAAACCTTCCATTTTATTAACATGACGCATAATTTACCCAAAATAAAACCATTGCTAAAGATTTGTTTAAAAAAAATTTAGACATTAATTCAGTTCTCGATTTTCTGTTGCATTACTTTGAAAATACGGGGTTGTTTTCTCGCTTATTCTTTAGCGACGTTTGAACGATTGATTTAATAATAATAATAATAATAATAATAATAATAATAATAATAATATATATATATATATATATATATATATATATATATATATATATATATATATATATATATATATTAGGGCCAGTATAATATAATACTCCTGATCTGAAATGAAACACGTACATCGTCTGTTGCCGAGGGCGCTGGGAAAATGGTGGAATCCTTCTACCGCTCCAAAAGATATCTCACTGCTGATGCAATTCTCTATCTATATAAAAGCCAAGTACATCCAATGATGGAGTACTGTAACCACATCTGGGAAGATTCTGCTCAAAACTGCCACATCTGTGCAGGATCTGCTAAAAACAACCTATCCTGCCTTGACAGAATACAAAATAGATTTCGTGGCTTAGTGGTGGATTCCCTTTTCTCTTACCTGCAACCTTTCTCCCACAGTTCCATGGCAAGTTCTCGTCTAAGCCCAATCTCTGGACCCCCCTCGCCAATCTTTCACGATAAACACCCGTCTAGCTGAAACCATTGTCAATAATTTTCTCCACTCTTTATCTGTGCCCAAATAAAAACGTAGATTCCATGAACAAAGCTTCTTTCTTAGAAGTGCACGCCAGTGGAACACTCTGCCGCTTGCCTGTTTCCCATCTGACTACAACCTAGATGTCTTCAAGTCTAACATAAACAAATTCCTGATAAACCTCCCCCTTAAGTAAGACAATTTACCAAATCTCCATACTAACGATTACTAAAATACTATCTCATTGATTACTGTACACGCAATAACCGTAATCCCCGAGTAGCTTCCGGGCCTTGATAAGTGGTGAAAACCATGTAAAAAAAAACAAACAAAAAACGTACATATATATATTATTTGACTCTGGTATTAATACCTCTTATAACATTAAAACCTTTGCATGCAGTACAGTCAAAGAACAAAGAGACCCGGGGGAATTCCGTAGTCTGAAATAAACTATTAGATTAGTAAGTATCCAGAATCAAGGCTTTCCATCAGACACGGTTTGGCAGCCTTACAGGATAGCCAGAGGTATTTACGTTGAGAGGTAAAACAAGAACAACAATGCAATGTCGTAGCGATGGAACGGGTATTGGATTTGGTTGGTTGGGTGTTTTTGTTTTACGGCATATCAACCCTTTTCGGGTTATTTAATGCCGAATCCAAAGATTTTGAAGAATATTTTTTTAATAGAATATATTTGTTGTTTTCAAGTCGGTTTCTATTTAACCCATAGTTGGAACCCTAATAGGTACTACCACTCCGGGTCAGAGTGGACCTGAGAGCAATGGTAATTAAAGGGTGGCTCCACACTCCCCAAAGCCCACAAGTTGGGGCCTCACCACTGGATATAGTTTAAGGTCATATCCAGGACCCCCATTG
>NC_136482.1:194855057-194872557 GCF_053919585.1 Euprymna scolopes
TACGAGGAAATGATAAAATAAAATGGAGGAAAATCTTTAAAAAAAAAACGTGTGAAAATTTGAAACATTGCAAAAGAGCGAACTAGCAAGAATCAAGTAATTTAATGCAATAAACGAACGAAAAAATAAAAGATAAATGGATTGAGAGGAAAATACATGGCCAGTTTAGCAGATATCTCCCAGAGACAGAAGACAAAAGAAAACACCTGGCGATGGTTTTCAAAATGTGACTTGAACGTTGGGACAGAAACTCTAACATGGGCCGCACACAAGCAAGCACTCGGGACCAATTATGTGAAGTATCACAATTGATAAAACGGTTGAAATACCCCTATGTCCAGTGCGTGGACAGAAAAGTGAGAATGTACAAAACCCCGTCAGTAGGTTTTGCGAAGTTAGCAAAAAAAAAAAAAAAAAAAAAAAAATGCAAGATACGGCATGACAATATTTCGATAAAGGTTCGTTGAGATAAATAAAAGAAAAGATGGTTGGAATGCAATGAAAAATGATACGAACATGTTCTAGAAGGAGTAATGGAGATTGATAACGTGAACTTACTGTGGAATATGAATACCCAATGTGATAATGTGATTGAAGCAAGGTGATCAGATTAAGTTTTGTTGTTAAAAAAAGAACACAATACAATAATATTTGATATAGCAATGCCAGCTGATATGAATGAAAAAGGAAAAGAAGAAGAAAGTCGAAAAATACCAAGACGTGAAAAAAGGGGGGAAAATGTGGAAGTTGGAGAAGATAGCAGTTGTATTTATTGCGGCGGGAAGCTTGGGGAGTGTAACGCAGGGATTTGACAATTGGCTTGAGAAAATTGGGATCCGTTGCAATGTTGAAGTACTTCAAAACACTGCCTTGTTGGGAACCGCCAGAATCTTGCAGAAAATGATGGACGACTGAGAAAACAAGATGCTGATAACCTATGTTCATTTGTTATGATCCGCCAATCAGTATAAAATCACCAATACCAACAGTAAAAAGCAAAACATAAATGATAATAACAATAATAATAATAATAATAATAATAATAATAATAATAATAATAATAATAATAAAGACCGAGGAGGGAGCACTGGCCAGACCTCCGCTGGACAAGTGCGAAGAGAACTGGGATCTTGGGTAGGCTTAGTGCCACTCAAATTCCAGTATAAACCAATGCCACTGCCAGCGAGAAATTAATGGTAAGAGGCTGTTGCGATGATGCAAATTTATTTGCAAATGCTATCGAAGGAGGAGGAGGAGAGAGCTGGACGTCTGGGGAGACTTGTTGTCACTCAGCTTCCAGAGAACACCTCGGGGCTCCAATCAAATCGTTTGCCGACTCGTGTGAAAGCTCCAGGTGAGCAAATAATAATAATAATAATAATAATAATAATAATAATAATAATAATAATAATAATAATAATAATAATAATATCACAAAATGTAATGTCGGCATTGACTGGCGTCACAATAAATGTCTTTGAAATGTCAAAGAAAATATAAAGCCCGAGGAAAGAAAGAACTAACCACACTTCTTCTTGATGAGTGCGAAGTGAACTGGGACTTTGAAGAGGCTTGTTGTCACCCAAATACCAATAAAACTTAACAGAATATCTTTGGTCACTAAACACATGATAAACAACACTATATTTTTATTGAATGTATTCTTGATCGCTCACCGGCGATAACACATGGGTGCACAAGTACGCATGCGTGTGAAAAAGACCTTGCGCTGTATATATGCGTCCTTTTCTTTAACGCAATGTTCGTTAACGTTCTTTTCTTTGTTTTTGAACATGAACACAGTATATGAACGTATCTAAAATGATATTTCCGATTTAACGTGACAGACGGACAGACATGAGAATAGTCCAGTGTTCATTGTATTTTGCGTGTTAATGCATTCTGCGTTTCTTCTTTCTTAACTTTCTTAATTTTTATTAACAAAGATGGCGATCCATTCTGCAATCCAAATCCGTTATCCGATCGTGGTGGTGATTGAATTATTTATTATAAAATCTTTTACAAAAGGTGACAAACTTTGCGCTATTTCGCTTTCTCCTTCTTGGGTTAACTAATTAAATAAATGAAACGCCTCAATTGAGTTCAATGTCAGCGAAAACAAAGTAAAGAATGCCAATTGCCAGAGAAAAACACACCAAAAAATGATACGGATTTATTAAGTTTAAAGTATAATTCGTTGGATTTATTTGAATCTATTAGAACGTTTTATTTTGTTAGTTGAAGCACATGTCTATGCCGGAGAAGAAAATGGTCTTTTTATTTATTTTTCAATTTTACTCTTTTTCATCTCAAACATTACATATTGCCAGTTGAAATATAAGAGGCAACTATTTGGGATCGTGTCTAACAGGGGAGAGTTGAGAACTTGGCAACGAGATATTTATTCACATTACATTTAAACTTCGGCACGTTAGTGCAGTTCAAGAAGCATGATACAATGAAGGAATTTCAAAGTTTAGCAATTAAAGGGAAGAAGCTATCAGATTAGAAGGCTTTTTGGCATCTAGGGAAACCAGTACTGAAGGGGCGGGATTCTGATGCTTGCTTGGTTAGTGGAGGTTATATACGTCAATGGTGCGCAAGTACAATGAGTTCATCAGAGCTTATTCCATGAAAATACTTGTCAAAAAGGCACGGGAGTGTGACATTGTGGTGTTAGGACAAAGGCTGGTTCTTGGGTGACAGTGAGGAATCTTTTCTGTTTACGACTCTTTTTTGGACCCTGTCTAAGTGTGAGAGACTAAAGATCGATGTGCAAGTCCAGATCTAATCTATTACCCTATAAAAGAAACATTTTTTATCGGAATGCCTCTGATAAGTATGGGAAATCGATAGTAAAAAAAAAACCGATTTAAGAAGAATAACATTTTTATACAACCTAATATCACAAGTGAATATGAAAAGTTTAATCACCAAAAAAGAAAAATGCCGATAAAACCAACTTTTATAAGAAAGGGGCGTGTTCGAAATGAATTACATTTTTAGCACAATTGAATCATATTATTTTGCATTTTTAACTTGAAGTGAAGCCATTATTTCCAGATAATGTCATAAAATTAACAGTAGATTCTCTACAGTGCAATGTATTGTGTGCCAAGTCACGTCAGGAAGGTATGTGAAATGTGAAACTTCCTCCCAGTACACAGCAGGGTGCGAGGTCTCTAACTAGAGCAGGGGATCAACTAATTTGATTGAAAATAGACGTATTCATCTATTTCGATGACAATAGGAAGGTGGAATATTTAATGATCCTCATTAAATCCCGGGCAACGTCCGGTCTCTATGTTAGTCTTGAGAGACGTTGCATGTATGTTCTGCAGAGAATACTTCTTCCCAACAACAATAAATTTTATAAATCTAATAGTAATAAGGTATTTGGAGGTTTATATGATATTATTAGATATTCGATAGCTGTTTAGTTGACATTTCCTTAAAGTTCCATGCGATAAAATCACTAATTCTCTGTAATATTTGTCAACACGTCAGCAGTGGATCATGCAGAAGGAAATCCGGAATGCGTTTCGCGAATTTGTTTTGCTGAAGTTATTAATATATTTTCGCTTTTTATCTCGGCTTCACACAAATTAAAACATATAATAATAAGACTGATCGCTGTACTGGTATAAATACAACTAATTTTTTTTAAAATGCTGTGCAGAACATTAAATTCTAAAAGGAAATAGAAACATTTCTCTTTCAAGCAACCAATTAATAACTTTTTCATGGATCGATTCTTGCGGAATGAAAAAATAAGATGCATTATTTTTGGAACGTCCCTCGTAGATATTTTCCTTGTTTTACCTAACAATATAATGTGCGTGTATAATTATAATGCTGACTAAAATACGGAAGATACTTCAGCTTGCACAATAGAACGAAAAGAAAAGCATAAATGGTTTCTGAAAAGCCTCCGCCATTTTTGTCTTGGAACTGATGGTGATCAAATACATTGAGATGTAATAAATGATGAAAAATGAACATAGAAATATTTCCATTTTGTACGATGTTAAATTTATTATTAATTTCAATGGAATGATTCAATTTATGGATTTGAATCAGATGATATTTTTGATTTTCGAGTTTTTTTTCTTCTGCTCTTTTAGATACGTCATCGCATCTCTGTTAGAGATTCAATTATTTTATTTGTCTGTCACTCTTCGATTTGAATAACCATTTCATTGGTCTGTCATAATTTTACCGGAAGAAGCACTTTCATCATTTAGTGGGGCATGCCCTTTTCTCTTTTCTACAACCTCTTTCCCACAGAAGGGACGCCGCGTGCCTGTCTTTGTTTTATCGTGACTTCCACAACACATGCTCGTCTGAGCTCCAATCTCTGGTCCCCCCTCGCCAATCTTTCTCGAAAAACACCCGTCTAGCTGGAACCACTGTCAATAACTTTCCTCACTCTTTAACTGTGCTTAAATCAAAACGTAGATTCCATGAATAAAGCTTCTTTCTTAAAACTACACACCTGTGGAACTCTTTTCTATTGCCTGCTTCCCAGCTGACTACAACTTGATTATCTTCAAGTCCAACATAAAAAAATTATTGATGAACCGCCCCCTTAAATAATTCAATCTACCAAATTTCCATTAATAACGACTACTGCAATATTATACCATTCATTACTGTACACGCAATAACCCTTATCCTTGAGTTGCCTCAGGGCCTTGATAATTGGTGATTTCTATGTAAAAAAAGAGACGACTCAATTTCATATAACATGTTCGTTGCTTTGTCACAGTTTATTTTGTGCATCTTACACATGTTTCAGTTAGAAATGACATTTTTGATTCAGTTTTTATTATTCAGATTATGCAAGTTATTATTCTAATTTTAAGTATTATTCTCACTGATTCGGCCCATGTAAGATCCGACCCTCTTCAAATGTATCCAGTCAAACTCGGAATCTTTCGAACACGCGGATTCTGCACAGAATGTCGAACGATAAATGTATTCATTCCAAAACAAATACTCTTATTTCGTCAGCCATGACCAAGTAAACGTGTGATATTATTCACAATTGCACTCTTCGTATCACCCATACTGAAAAATGAACCTTCAATTAACAGAAAGCGAGTTTCTTGTAACTGTATATTATCCGTTGCGACGCGGGTTGTTGCATTTTAGTATGAAATAGCATTTTCGTCGGTCTGTCACGCTTGAGTTTGAATAACCGTAACCTTGATCTGTCATGCTTGTGGTTAGAACAACGTATTGAATTGACGTATCTTAACAATATCGGTTTATTTTAATAAAATAATAATCTAATTAAAAAAAATGATTTTTGTTGTTGTATTTTCATATAATTCTTCCCCTTTTGTTTCGTGTGTAAATGTGTCTGTCTGTCACGCTCTGCGTGCAATGGTTATTTGGTCTCCCTTGCCTCATTATTTTTTATGCGAATAGTCAACGTGCAGTTATAGAAATGGAGAATCAGATTTTATTTTTTCTATTTGACTAATTGATGAAATGAATTGCGATGGAATTTGAAAAAAGAAAGAAAGAGGATGGAATCAAAAATAAAAAGAAAAAAAGAGAGGAAGAGAAGAAAAAAGCAGAAAAGAATGCGACAAAAAGTGAATGAAATAGAGATGAGTAAAGGGGAGATAATCATAATAAGAGTGATATATAAATGGAGAGAGGAAGAATAGAAATTGAGAAAGTAAGGTTGAGATAGTGAAAGAGAGAGAGAGAGGGAGAGAGGGACAGAGGGAGGATAAAGAAAGATACAAGAAAGAGAGGAAGGTGAGATTAAAGTAAAGAAAACAAAGAAAAGGAAACGTTAATGCAGATACGTAAGAGGAGATAATTAGGGGAAAAAGATAAAGAGATTCAGAATAGAAATTAAAAGAGACAAAATAAGAGTGCGAAACAGAAAAAGGAAAATATTGAAGAAAGATAGAAATAAAAGAAAAAAAGGAAGAAATGTTTTTAAATAGTGACTAGTTGGAGAGGACGCCCAGTTTTGCCCGGTCGTAAAACACGCTTATATATGATATTAAAATTTGTCCAAATTTCGTAAGTATTATCATAGTAATTTCAAAAGTAAAAAAAAAGTATTTATCTGCCATCAGCTAGAATTAAAACCGAATACAAAACTTTAGCATTATGCAACTTATTAAAATTAATATTCTGTTATAATTTATAATTGTTATTATTTTTATCATTATCATAGTTTTATTTACAAATTAACATTTAAAACAAACTTAGTGCTTTATTGCAAGCCTATATCAATACGACCTTATAAAAATAAGTATTTATGATGAAAATATAAATAGAATGAATGGGAGTTAATTGAACAGGAAAACTAATTTCTATTCACCTTCAATTTTGACCGGAGAAAATTGAAAAAAAAAAAACCACCCAAAAAACAAAAACAAAAAAAAACACACGTGAATCTCGACTTTCCATCAACCAATGACATAAACAATGTTAAAACACAATAGAAGAAGAGAATGACGTCATCCCTATTCCACATTAAATTTCACCATCTTCCCCATCTTCGTTCGTTCGATTCGATTCCTCTTGATTAGAAGAAAAATAGTTTTATTTTTTCTTTGTCTCTCCCCCCCACCCATTCACCGAGTTGTACAATTAGAGGCCAACATCTGGCCTGGAGCGTCAAAGTGGTCGCGTGACATGCTCACGCTGCTAAGATGTCTGCCTTTCCGCGTCCATCAGCTTCCGCCAGACGAGATTCCGGTCGGAAGTGACGCCACTCGTAATCTTTGCAATTAGAAAAAAGAAATACTTAATAAAACAAGAGAAGATTGACGCGCAGCAGCAGGGGGGGGGGGGCGGTGATTAAACAAACTAAAAATGTTGCCAACGAGTTTTCGTTTTGTTTGCTATTTCGATAGACATTGGCTTTTGGCTGATTTTTCCCTAATAATGTAACTTGATTGGCGAATTACACGTGGGAACAATTTGGAACACTTTTTCTTTTTTACTTCGATTTTTTTCTAGATGTGAAATAAAAGTATCTAACTTCAAATCTGAACGTAATTTTGTTCTATGACTTCAAATTGCTTCTTCTACAGCTTTTGGGCGAGCACAATTTCTTCGTTTCTCAGTAAGTAATCCAACTAGCCAGTTGACCGCTTTTATTACCCGCCTAAAGTTCTAATATTCGTTACTGTAGTATGGGTGGTCGAAACGGCATAGTGTCAAACCTATGCTGTCTGGAACAAGAACGTCCAAGGACGGAATACTGCTACCATATCTGAGCAGGAGCTGCTAAAAACAGCCTATCCTGCCTTGACAAAGTACAAAATAGACTTCGTGGCTTAGTGGGGGATGCCCTTTTCTCTTCCCTGCAACCTCTCTCCCACAGAAGATACGTTGCGAGCCTATCTTTGTTTTATCGTTATTTCCATGGCAGGTGCTCGCATGAACTCCAATCTCTGGTCGTCCCTCGCCAATCTTTCACGAAAAACACCCGTCTAGCTGAATCCACTGTGAAAAATTTCCCCCACTCTATATCTGTGCCTAAATCAAAACGTGGATTTCATGAACAAAGCTTCTTTCTTAGAACTGCACGCCTGTGGAACTCTGTTCCGTCTGCCTGCTTCCCACCTGACTATAACCTGGATGTATTCAAGTCCAACGTAAACAAATTCCTAATGAACCACCCCCTTAAGTAAACACTTCATTAAATCTCCACACTAACGTATTGTACTTGCAATAACCCTTATCCCTGAGTGGCTTCCGGGCCTTGATAAGTGGTGACCACCGTGTAAAAAAAATAAATATAAACAACGATTTTTGCCAATCCGACTAAGAAAATTGGCAAAAACCGGATAGCATTGGCACCAGATTCCTCATCGTTTGCTTGTCTTTTCCTCTGCGTGTTGAAAGTAGAGATGTCTCACTTGCCGAACCGCAAATGCATGGAGTGAGAGTATAAACGCCACATTTCCGCTATTCCTCGTTTTTTCTGCGTCAAATCTTCCCATGCATTTGCTAAACCTTACTGTTTTTGGTATCGCTTGTAAAGACTTGCATTCTTGCAAGATAACGAACAAAGAGAACATTACGCAGACCAGAAACTCCTGAAGTTTAACCTCCGTGAACTCTATGCAAGAGTCCGACAATAATTGCCTTGATTATTATGTAATATACAAGCGGGTGTACCCGGCATTGCCCGGTATTAAATGCAACGTATAATCCCTGAGAAAAAATGAAGTAAAAACAACGAAAATAAACTGAAAAATGTGCACGCGGGTATTATGTTTTCTAAACAGTTCACTTTACCCAAGTAAAAAGTATGTTCGAGCTGAGATCGAAACCAAAAACTTAAAGAGAGTGAGTAAAGTACGATAACCATTACGCCAGCTTACCAAGTCTTTAAAAAGTGGTTTCAAACCTATTTTTTCTTAACATAAAGAAGCTCTCATGTAAATGATCAACGCATGCGCAGTTCTGAAACAGTTAACCAAAAGATATAATCTGAAAACCCCAAGTACCAATTTTTTCAAATGTGCCCCCTTAGCAGCCCTTTTCAGGATGAAAATCGATTTAAAAGTGTGTAGCTGTCTGAATATTCTATATACGAAATTTCAAGTCTCTAGATAACAAAACTCGTTGAGTATAAGTTGAGAAATGTCCTAACACACACATTCTCACTTTTATAGATATATAGATTCATTGTGGATCATAAGTATTGGATGAGAATTTTTCCCAATTAATTGTTGTATTACTATGTTCTGTTTCATTTAAAACAAATAAAGTAATTCAATATTCATGCGAAATTTGCTCAGCTTAAAATCGCCTCCAGCATGCAAGTTGAAAACACGTGTGAGGAAGGGATTACTTTCCGAAATATTACTTTCCAAAAGATAATCCAACCTGATATTCTGACAAAAGTAAGAACACGGTGCATGTAAAATAGTTCACACACATACCCACATACACATACATACATACATGCATACATACATGATGATTGCAACGTCTTGTCAGACGAGTGCCACTCCCTCATATATTTAAAATCCATGAGCCCAAATGCCCGTGGGAGTATCTATACAAATATGATGTTACAGAGTCTTAGCTTTGTACGACAGCTAAGTCTCTCTCTCGGTTCAAAATGTTGAGATCCAGCAACAAGCAAGAGCAAGATAGCCAGCAACAAATTAAACTGCAGACAAGCTTAATGCGGGTAATGGTCTTCCGCTTATGGTTTTTTAAATCAGAGATTTGCTTCGCCTAGAAAGGTTGCCTTCACCACGGCTTACGGGAGCCCACTCCACCCCAATACACACACACACACACACACACACACACACACACACACAAATATACACGGTGCTAGTTGGCCGTTGACCCAGAAAAAGAGTTCATTCGCCCTTTGGAAGGTCTTGTTTTTTATCCTTCAGGGAGACTAGCCGCCCTCCTCACCAAACAAGTCTGGTGGGGGAACCAGTTTAGTCACACATACATACATACATACATACATATATTATATATATATGCATACATACGTGTGTGTGTACATATATATATATATATATATATATATATATATATATATATATACGCATATATCGAATCAATAGCGGTAAAGAAGAAAAACTTATTTCACAGTTATATCTTTGTTTCATTTTGTGTCTATTTGCGTTACCCCTTTTCATTGTTTCTTTCGTATAAACTAAACTTTGTCTTATATTCAATTCAAATATGTATCTCTTACTTTTTAAACCACACATTTTTCTATAATCATCTACGATCTATACTTCTTTATTGCTTGTAAAGTATTGGGCATAGAACCGTGCCATTTGTCCGTGCAAATGTTGAGTAAGTGACACTAACAATTAGAGATAGCACGCGGACATAATGTGTGATATCCAGAGAAAGGATTGGCTCACAGGTGAAAATATCTCGTCCTACTTTCCTAGGATTTCCTCGTTGAGTTAAACATGTCATTTCCTTGTTGAGTTAAACATGTTATTTCCTCGTTGAGTTAAACATGTTATTTCCTCGTTTAGTTAAACATGTCATTTCCTTGTTGAGTTAAACATGTCATTTCCTCGTTGAGTTAAACATGTTATTTCCTCGTTGAGTTAAACATGTTATTTCCTCGTTGAGTTAAACATGTTATTTCCTTGTTGAGTTAAACATGTTATTTCCTCGTTGAGTTAAACATGTTATTTCCTTGTTGAGTTAAACATGTTATTTTCTCGTTGAGTTAAACATGTTATTTCCTTGTTGAGTTAAACATGTTATTTCCTTGTTGAGTTAAACATGTTATTTCCTTGTTGAGTTAAACATGTTATTTCCTCGTTGAGTTTAACATGTTATTTACTTGTTGAGTTAAACATGTTATGTTATTAAAATGTTATGATTCGTGATTAATGATAATAATTCTGATAAAATTACTTGGTTTTCTCCGATCGTTTATTCTAAATATGTATTACTTTCTTAGTAATCCAAATAATACGAAAAGGTAGAAAAACTCTGACAGTTTTATTTGCGGATCACTAAGTAAATGTAACTGATAACGCATTTAATTATATTTTCTAAGAAATTTTATCACAATTTAATAATTTAAAGTTTTAGTTAGTAAACAGACATAAAACGTCTATATTAAGAACATGGGTACCCTTTGTAAGAGTGGGTGTGCGTTAATTATAAATCAATCATCGGGCAAGTAAACTAAATATTTTCCAATTCGGTAGTGTTTGATTTCAATAGCAAGAAAAAGTCTACACGGACTGGAAAAATGCTGAGATAAGCGGAGACAGTATACGTCGCCTAGTATTCTAACTGGTACCCCATTTAATACGGATCAGGCTGAACGTGGGTTAACCACGATGATTTCACAAGAACCACATATCATCTAAACTGGCACTGTTTGATTCCAAGTGCAGTGTGGTAGAACTGGATGACGGGAAACAATGTTGATATAAAGGAAGAGCAAATACATACAATTTGCAAAACGCGATACACGGCATTTTCAAAATAACGAAACTATCGCTAGAAAAAAGTATTTCATTTGAACACTCCAAGCTATCCATAAAAACATTATGTTTTATTTCATATGATATTGGCATAATTCTACTTTCAAATACGGTTTTAATCAGAGTCATGGTTTACTATAGCCATCCTTATATTTTTTAATGTCAGTATTTACACTAATTGGGGTTATCGCGTTTTGATTTCGATCTTCACTTATTACTTTTTTAATAAATTAAATTTTTAGCAAACTGATAAGCAAATACACTTTGATAATATTCATGTAAGGATAGATGCGCCGTAATTATGAAACAAGAGTTTCGCAATACTTAACCACACATTTTATTTGGTACTATTTGATTCCAATAATAATATTCACTGCAGATCAAGATATTCAAATTTTTAATGAAAGATTGTTCTCATATCATCCACATTGAAAGCTTTTTAAAATGCTCTAAGAAAAGAAAAATTCGAAGAATAATTATTAATTCATTTCTTATATGTGTATATAACTGTATATTAGATACATTACGCATTTCCTTTTACTAAAGAAGCACGTGTTAGCTTTGATTGATATTTATAAATATAGTCTATGTCAGTAATATTGTATGCATCTGATTAGACATTGTACGATTGACCTTCTTCCAGACTAGACTGATAAAATAATGGTATTGCTTTATATTTTTAATTTTACATAACCATTTACTTAGTTATTGAAAACAGACTCAATTTTTTTTTTATAAACCATGAGTCTGCTTCCATGAACTAAGTAAAAAGTTATTAAGTAAAATCGAAAAACTGTGCTTGGACTAGTCTTCTATTACTACATATTTGATTTCAATATTGTTGCACTAACGCAGTAAAAGTTTTAGCAGTATTGATTTTTTTCTGTCTGTCTAATGTTCGAAAGAATATCGTATACAACTGGAGAAAAGTTCGTAGCTTTGGTTCGATCAGATCAAATCCTAAGTTGGAGATATTTTATTCATATTTGTCTGATTTCTGAAAACATTTTGTCAGTTTTATATCATGAAATTAGTTTTCTATTTCTACTGTAAACAGTATTTCTGCTAAATAAACAAATGTACAATATATATATACATATATATATATATATATATATGATTGCAACGTCTTGTCAGACGAGTGCCACCCCCTCAAACACTTAAAGTCCATGAGCCCAAAAATGACTTCCATCGCCATAGGACCATTTTATAGACAAATGCCTGAGGGAGTATCTATACACAGATGATGTTACAGAGTCTTAGCTTTTTACGACAGCTAAGTCTCTCACTCTCTCTCTCGGTTCAAAATGTTGAGATCCAACAACAAGCAAGAGCAAGATAGCCAGCAACAAGTTAAACTGCAGACCAGCTTAATGCAGGTACTGGTCTCCCGCTTTATGGTTTTTTTAAATCAGAGATTTGCTTCTCCTAGAAAGGTTGCCTTCACCACGGTTTACGGGAGCCCGCTCCACCCCAGCACACACATACATAAACACAAACACACATGGTGCTAGTTGGCCGTTGACCCCGGAAAAGGGTTCATTCGCCCTTTGAAAGGTATTGTTTTAAATCCTTCAGGGAGACTAGCCGTCCTCCTCACGAAACAAGTCTGGTGGGTAACCAGTTAAGTCGCCGGTAACCCGACCATGAGGTAGGTAGTATATATATACATATATATATATGTATATATATATATATATATATATATATTCTTTTTCTATGTAAATTAGCCATATCTTGCTACGATGTTCAGACCGTTTCAATCATATTAAATAGCATCAGGCAAGAAAAATTAAGGTACAAAATTTTGTACCTTAATTTTTCTTACCTGATGATATCTAATATGATTGAAACGGTCGGCACATCGTAACAAGATATGGCTGTATTTACATTAAGAAAATAAAAAAATATATATAACTTGCTCTCTTATGATTGAGCACTATAAACGACCCATGTTGAGATTCAATTATTTTCAATTTTTGCATACCTTCCCACCGAAAAACTAATATATATATATATATATATATATATATATATATATATATATATATATATATATGCTCCTTTAAGAACTTAGTTCTTATTGTTTAGCACTTTACCTTGGAATGAAATAAGTCACTCACTTAAACCCACGTGCACAGATCGTGATGTTAAAATCACATGATCATTCCTGGCCTTCTTGTATAACATTGACGTTTTATATAAATATTAATGCTAACTATATTCTCGCCGCGGTTTACGTTGGCCGAATGGTTTTTCCTTGCTAATGGGGTAAGAGATGGCTTACTGGTCGGGTCTGAAGCTCCCGACCAGCGATAATCATGATTCTCTCCACTGATGTTTCTTGAAACAACGAAAAACTTGTGTCTGTGCGTATTAAAGTACTCATAGTAATAATGATATATGTAGTATAATTTTGTATTATAAACTTACGTTATATAATAATAATATATATCATGTACGTATTTCTTTAATTGTATAGCCAATAAAGCATAAGTAAAACTTGCAATATAAACTATGCAGATGTCACACTTAAACATTTGTGTTTTCCTGGTGGAAAACGATCTTCAGGCAAAGTAATGTTTAATTTATTTATAAAGAAAAATTCAATGCTTTTCTTATTTTTAATTTTACAAATGCCGGAGATTTGTAGTTTTTTGAGGGCAAAAGTAAGATAAACAAATATCAGGTTATTACTTTGAATTCAATGTCTTTCTTTTTGCAAATTCAATTTTCTTAAATGTGATAGACGTGCTCCGATACATACGTTTCGGTGTGTAGCTGTTCTGTACAAGTCCTGGATATAAAAACGTTTCGGTGGGTAGCTGTTCTGTACAAGTCCTGGATATAAAAACGCTTCGGTGGGTAGCTGTTCTGAACAAGTAGTGGATATAAAAACGTTTCGGTGGGTAGCTGTTCTGTACAAGTCCTGGATATAAAAACGTTTCGGTGGGTAGCTGTTCTGTACAAGTCCTGGATATAAAAACGTTTCGGTGGGTAGCTGTTCTGTACAAGTCCTGGATATAAAAACGTTTCGGTGGGTAGCTGTTCTGTACAAGTCCTGGATATAAAAACGTTTCGGTGGGTAGCTGTTCTGTACAAGTCCTGGATATAAAAACGTTTCGGTGGGTAGCTGTTCTGTACAAGTCCTGGATATAAAAACGTTTCGGTGGGTAGCTGTTCTGTACAAGTCCTGGATATAAAAACGTTTCGGTGGGTAGCTGTTCTGTACAAGTCCTGGATATAAAAACGTTTCGGTGGGTAGCTGTTCTGTACAAGTCCTGGATATAAAAACGCTTCGGTGGGTAGCTGTTCTGTACAAGTCCTGGATATAAAAACGTTTCGGTGGGTAGCTGTTCTGTACAAGTCCTGGATATAAAAACGCTTCGGTGGGTAGCTGTTCTGTACAAGTCCTGGATATAAAAACGTTTCGGTGGGTAGCTGTTCTGTACAAGTCCTGTAGATGAAACTGTATAAGACTCGGATTTTAAAATTTTGCAGGCAAAGAGCAAAAGATCTTTCTCGTATGGAAAAGAAAAATATGCTAAAAGATTCAATATTTTTATGGAACAATTATGATTTCTAATTAGTTTCTAGGAGAACGTGGTTCAATTTTTTTGGTCAGTTCCTATCGCCAGTGTTTATAATTAGAAAGTTGCAATTTATTTTAATCATATCCTTTTTATTATATCAAAAATATTACAACACTCTATCTGTATTTAAACTCTAAACTTCTTTTTGATTAATAATTCCGAAAGTTTTAATATAAAATTGTACATTCTATTCGACAATCACTTATTTCACTAACAACGTGGCCTTATGCCAGACTAGGCTCAAATTTGTATGCATCTAATTTGCTAACCATACCGTTATCCTATTCAGAATTCCAAAATTCTAAAGCATCGTTGTGTCAGAAAAAAGAAAGGATCAAGCAAAGCCGATTTAAGACGGGTATTTCGAACGAAAACAATACAAAAAAATGGTGTTTGTGAATTTGATCAATTCCTTCGTGGAATGAACGGATCAAAGTTAAGTCGTTTTCGTAACGAATTTTCATGTCTAGTGTCAAACTAGGTGATCTCATACTTGTCAATTTGACATTTTCTTATAGAATTGACAGTAAGAGAATAAGAAAAAAGCAAGAAAACTGTTGAACATTAAAAGATTTGGGAGATAAAGTTTGTTGCATTGATCATCCTATCTGACAAGTTTTCAGATACAAAACTCTGGGGAAATGAAATTGTACATGCTTGTAGAAATTTGTATTTGCATATATATATATATATATATATATATATATATATATATATATATATATATATATATATATATATCCCCACTCGCATTTACCTAAAATTACACTTTCGTAAATAATTGAATTCAATCAAAACGTATCGCAAAAACAAAAACAAATAACATAAGTAAATCGCAATATACCAAAACAGTCGGCGAGATGAACCAGCGGATAAAGAGGTTAGGCCCATTTCCGTGGGATCCCGATTCCGAATCTCGCTAGATTCAGTCACTTTGATGAGTCGTAGACGACGAAACACGTTTCAGTGAATAATTATATTTTAAAAACAATATATATGCCGCTCCCCATGTGGAGGTACCAAATTGGTTAAAAGGAAAGTTATTCCCAACTCGCATTTAGGTAAAAATGAACTTTTGTAAACAATTGCCCAGCTAATTTATTTATTTATATATATATAAATATGTATGTGCGTGTATGTATATATATTATATATATATATATGCATGTATATGTATGTATATATGTATATATATATATTTATGTTTACGTTTTTGTGTTTTTATATATACTTAGGTATGTGTTCCCCCCCTTGATGTGTCTCCGTACGTTGTACAGGTGTACGCGTGTATGTGTTTTTATGTGTGTGTATGTGTGTGTATTATTTACTTATCATAAACATTCCTTAATTTTTTAATTTATTTTATTAACTTACCGATATTCTTACCTATCATTATACTATCAAAATAAACCTGTAACGTATAATTCATTAATTTATCCTCCTATTTTTCCTTCTCTTTTTCTTTCCTTTTTTATAAATTATAAACAATAAATATTTTTCAATCTCTCCCCGCCCGGCTAAATCACTTTAAACCCCATTTGCAACCCGTTCTTTCCTCCTCCCACCACACCATGCCCACTAACATTAACTCTCCAACCTGTTGCCATGGTGATCCTTTAAATTAGCTGTTACTTATGCCGTTATAAATAAGAATAGCGTCTTTTAATTTTAAACCGTTATAAACTAAACAAAACGTATATAAGAATTAACACATAATTAATATTTAATAAACCCCTCTCTTATTATATACATTCCTACTACTTTAAATTCCAACGTCCTTTCCCTTCCACTCCCCCTTCTTTTCTAACTCCCTTTCATCTACGATTTTTCCATTCTTATTTGATATTATGACTTAGTCCATCTATAAATTCTGACGATGCTAGTTGGATATTTCCTCTCTTTGAGGATCTTCCTCTAGCTGAAACAATATGTATAACTCATTCTGGACTCACAGTAACAAATTTCTTATATACTGCTCTGGATACACATTGAGCACTCTAGTCCGGTTTTTTCACCACTGGTAAATAAATAAATAAATATATATATGGCACTTTGTCTATATGTCAGTCTGTCTTAATATTTTCAAACTCTATGTCCACCGAAATTAAAGTCACAGAGTAGCACTAGGGGCCTCCAATAATCGGATTTTTTATGGATCGTTCTTTTATGGGGTTTTAGCCAGTTAAAATAGTTTTAAGGGGTCAAACAGAGGCCAAATTGAAAAAAAATCCTCATACATTTTGTACGTTCACCTTAGTTTATTTTTAATCAGTTAATATGCGTGTTACATAGGTACAGTGGTAACGTTACCAGCTTTGAATGATACATTTTTGCTATCGGGTTTGTATTCTAGTTAATAGCACACAAATAGTTTTTTTTTTACTTTTGAAATCACGACTAACCGATTATTGCCCCAAGACATTCTTGCTTGGTCAAACTCAAGCAGGTTTCACCGACGAATACGCTATTATAAATTTAAGCGTGATGTTCCAACGAGACTATTAGTCAAACTCAAATGCCACAGACCAACAGAGATGTTATTTTAACCTTAAACGTGACAGACAAAAAAAAGTTACATTTAATATTGGCTACACATCAATGTTAGGTTGGTGCAAAAATAATGTTTTTTTTTTACGTTCAACTATATATATATATATATATATATGAAAACGACATTATTTTTGCACCAACCTAATAAAATGTTAGTTTAAAATTTAGTGTGACAGACGGGCGCATATCATATTTAAAATTTAATTCCGACAGACTAATCAACTGGCGTAGAGTTTTTTTTACAAAATAAATAGAAGCACCCGAAATAGGTTGCGCCTATTAAATTTACGCGTTTAACAATGAAAATACAGTTGGAAAGTGAAGCCTGACAGATCGCCAACGTTTCTCAAAATATCTCATAGATGCATCTTGTCT
>NC_136482.1:194880057-194945057 GCF_053919585.1 Euprymna scolopes
AAGAGGCAGTTAGGATCATTGACACTCACACCATGGGGCGTTCTAGAAGTTGTTGAAACGGCACAACAAGTGAGTTACAGTCGGAGGAGATTACTTGAAATGGGGGACTAGAGTTTCATGTGTGTACTATCAATAAAAATGTCTATGCAAAAAAAAGTCTGGAAAATAATTGCAGGCACATTGTACTTCGATTTAATAAACTGATCAGTGAAACGAAATTATTATTCTTAACCTCTGTACTAACTTAACGTTTCAAAGATTCGAATATTCCCATATCTGCGTATGTCATGCTGAGATCAAGTATTAGTTTCAGGAAAAGGCCTGTTGATTTGTGATAACTTCGACTAAACTTTGAAGTAAAACGAAACGAGATAGAACCATTATTTTTTTTATTTTCTTTATTATTTTCAATTATTAATAAACAAATATTGAAGATGAAATAATATAGGAAGGAGGAAGTGACAAACAATGGACAAAATAGGAGCGAGAACGTCAAACAGGATATTTTCAATCGGCTCTAAATCCGTCATACTCGAAACCATTGTATAGACTGATTTTTACTTTGTTAACAAAAGTGTATGGTCTTGTTTCCTGTGCAGTTCTTGGAGTTGGGAATAATTTTCCCATTTGACCAGTTTGAAACACCCCCCAAATGGGGAGCGGCATACGTATTATTTTTAAAATATAATTATCACCTGACACGTGTTTCGTCGTCTACGATTTATCAGAGTTGCTGAATCTTTCAAATCTCGCTAGACTCAGCCACTCTGATGAGTCGTAGATGACGAAAAACGTGTCAGTGGATAATTATATTTAAAAAATAATATATATATATATATACACATATATATATATATATAGAGAGAGAGAGAGGGTTGGGAGAGAGAAAGAGAGAGAAAGAGAGAGAGAGAGAGTGTGTGTCTGTGTGTGTGTTCATTCATTTTTAATTTATAATAAGCAATACTTTCGTTTTTGGAACCCAACTTCATATTATCATACGAGGTAAACCAAAAAAGAAAGCCTCCTTCTTGGCATTGAAATGAAACAACAACGCGTCAAGAGGGCCAAGTTCGCCCTTTTTCAAGCGAAACTCAAACTTGTCGTTGGCAAAAGATGGATATATTTTCGCCAGAGAAAGATAATTTTAGGCGTCCGCCTTTATTTTCTTTGCTTTGCCTACAACTCAACATCGCGGGCAAAACCCCAGGTGGAAGCAGCGAGTCAATTAAAAAGATGATCGGAAAAAAAAATCAATACTGTGTTTTATTGAACGAATCGAAACCGTTAGCTATGTAAAGCAGAATAGGTATTCGAAAGATACGTCCATTCGATGTGTGCGTTTATTGATACAAGTGTTATCTCGTAATTTGGCATATCTGTTTCAAAGAAAATATATGATACACGCACTATCGCTAACTTAAACGTGAAGCACTGACTGATAGATGCAGCCACAATTTCCCGGTGTTTTGACGGGGACAAAAGTGTAGGAAGGACACGATCCACGCCTATACCGCAATCTCTAGTTTTTTCTAGTTAATTATGTTCCCCTATTCAGAGAAAGACATACTTGTTTTCGGTTTTGAGCAAACCGGAAAAGAGTGATGGTCTTTATTTAGAAATCATTAAAAGATTATATTTCTGAATTGTTGAGATGCTGATTGGTAATTCGTAGAATTGGTTTTAACAAGATTCACCTAGAAAAGGTCGAAGGTTACATCGGCCGAAAAGTTGTGAAAATAACACTCAATATAAGGGCTCTTAATTTCCAATGAATTTGAAAAAAGAATTATATGGATGAAGATAATTTAATTTTTCTAAAACACTTTTCTAAAATTGTTATGTATGATCGGTCTTCAGTAAATGTGGTATTGTTCCGATTAATCACTTGTAGTAGTCTGTTCACAATCTGCGTGTGAATGCTATTATATTGGATGAGATTTCGAACAATGATAATTATTAAAATGTCTTACTTTGTCTCACTTTATGACTTTACTTTGATTAGTGCATTTGAAACGTATCACTAATCATTGTTGTTGGTGAGAGTTATTATTGATGATTTTTTTGCATTCGTTTCCCTGATATCTTTCTATTAAGAATTATTTTCTATAAGGATATTGGATACTTATTGGAAGGATGAGGTGAGGGTTGCCAACATCTCTAAGTGAAGGTATTTCTGGGGAACGAACTAGGTTCGAATTTGGCACAGGGGAGATTGTCACACTGAGTGAGCCACCATCAACTCCCTGTTGGTGATGTTGTTTTACTGTATTTATTCTTTATAGTTTCTATATCCACGCCTCTACAAAGATGTAGCGCGCCTCATGGTTACCTGCACACCTCTTCTTCTTCTTCTTCTTCTTCTTCTTTTTTCTTTTTCTTCTTCTTCTTCTTCTTCTTCTACTCCTCCTCCTTCCTCTTCTTCTTCTCCTCCTGGTCCTGAATATGACCTTAAACTGTATCCAGTGGTGAGGCCCCAGCTTGCGGGCTTTGGGGAGTGTGGAGCCACACTTTAATTGCCATTGCTCCCAGGTCCACTCTGACCCGGAGTAGTAGTACCTGTTAGGGTCCCAACTATGGGTTAACTAGAAACCGACTTGAAAACAACAAATATATTTTATTAAAAAATTTTTCTTCCGAATCTTTGGATTCGGCATTAAATAACCTGAAAAAGGTTGATATGCCGTAAAACAAAAACAACCAACTAATCTTCTCCTCCTTCTTCTTTTTCTTCTTCTTCTTATTTACTCTCTCTCTTTAACTGCATCATTATTTAAAAATCCATTTATTTTAACTCGTGATCTTGTTCGACCAATCACAATTCGTATCATATCTCAAACCAACCCCCAAAGAAAATGAACGACGTAACTGTCTTATTATCGAGGTAAGTGAAGCCTTATTAAATAAGAAAGAATACGGGCTGAAACACCGGTTAGAAATAAGAAAAAGTTATATGAAAACAAAACTAAAAATCAAATAGCGATTAATTACAAAGGAAAACAGATTTCATATAATGATTTCCAATTTATAAGCTTAGAATAAACATGGTTTATGCTGTTTGCTAATGCCCGATAACTTTATCAGGTTGTTCGTTAGGATTCTTTTCAATTACAATTTAATGATTTCAATCGATCGAACCGTGTCGAGTTTTAATGCAAACAGAATGCTGGAGACGAAATCACAGCTTGGAACTGACAATATAATCCATGTTTTGATATATTACTGTAATAATATAGAAAAGAAAATGCCATCAGTGGTAATGAGAAAAGCAACCGAGTCACAATAAATAACGTTATATTTGTATCACAGAAATTTAAAGAAATCTCGAATATTTTACGCTATTTTAATGGCGTACTAAAACCACTGCTGTTTTCAGATGGTTTTTTATATAAGAAATTGTTTTGCGTTTGATTTATGTAGCATTCGACCCATTTAACTTATTAAATTGAATCGCTTAATATTTTGGTACGTTATATTGTAACGTTATATTGTAATGTTATATTGTAATGTAATATTGTAACGTTATACAACTGTACACACGTTGTGGCCTCAGTTAAAAAATGAACAAAAGAATGTTTTCCAGTTTGTATAACTATATGGATTTTTTCATCTTTACAGCCGTGATGACAGCCACATAATGTAGAACGTTTTTCACGTCTCTCTCGAGATTTCGAACGTTATCTCGTATCTGCCGAGATCTTTGCCTTTCTTTTTTTATACTTCTTCCCCTCCACCGGTGACGTCACTTTTCATGCAATTAATTCCGTGCATTGGCGTATGTTACATATTCAGAAATATTGTTTATCTAATATATAAAATACATTGTATATAAAAAAAATCTTTATTAAATTTTATGGAGTAAAATAACTCAATTGAGATAATCACTACATAAGAAAAACACCAGGAATCTCGAAAATAACAGTAAAAAAAATGTAGAAATAAAATCTAAAGACAAAATATAAATACATTATCTGTGAACGGATAGAAGAAAATGGATCTTCGGTTCACTTTCGACATCTTAATAGCTGTAGTCTTCTCTTTCTTTTGGCGTTTTAGTCTTAACAGTTAATATGCGATGTCTCTGACAAAAGAGCGAGAATTGTTGTTTTTAGATTAGTTATTATTTTAAGTTGTGAGTTATTATAAAGTTAGTTTTAACAATATACATGACCATTCAATAGTCGATCTACCCCTTTGATTGATTCGTATCCTCTCGTTGATTTTTGGACTTAGTAAACGTTGGCTGGATATTACTTAAAAATAAGCGTCGATTTCCCAATTAGAAGCTATATATAAAGTAAAGAAAAGCTAAGTTACTGCTTCTAAGTTTTTTGATAATATTTTTAAAAAATAACTAAGTCCAAGCCGGTGTATTCTTAGAGGTGGTATCCTACATCAGTTTGTGTTTATTTTAGGAAGTGTCCGTAAGTCATTACAAAGATTCATAAAACAGTAACGCAGTTTTATTGGTAAGAAAGAAGACTATTGTTAATTGGGGAAAAAAAAGTTATCGTCCGTTCATATAGCCGGTAGGATGTTCTCAGCCAAGAATGTTTTAATCACACAGTAGTGTCATTGTACGTGGTTCTTAATATATCTTTATATAATTGTTGAATGGCTTCCCGCAAAGCTTCGTCGTTGGTGACAAAGAGAAGAAAGAAACTGGAAGCTGTTGTGGTGGGTTGATTGTCTTTGTAGATACCGACTTGGGAAATGTTCATGTTGACGAGTAGTTGACAATAAAAGGCATGGGAAGACGCACACCTGCTCACAGGAACTAACACATGAATAAATGCATGGTTCATTTTCTGATATGCATCGGATGTAGATTGACATTAGATTGTACACCAATGTTGAACATTTTTCACAATAAATATAGAACATTGTGCAATTATAACTCGAAAACAGCATATATATATATATATATATATATATATAATCATTTCCACAGCCAAACAACGTCGCAGCTTACTAGTGCCGTGACAGCCAACAAACCGGAAGTCACAAACTCGAGTTTCGACTTCATTTGGGTTCATCAGTTAGACATATCCGAACTCGGAATTCAAAACTCGAGCTATTGCAGCGAATCCAAAGTTCGCATATGTCTTTTTTTTTTACAAGGAGGTCACTACTTATCAAGGCCCGGAAGCCACTCAGGGATAAGGGTTATTGCATGTACAGTGCGTTGTACTTTAGTGTTGAGATTTCATAAAGTGTCTACTTAAGGGGGCGGTTCATCAGGAATTTGTTTACGTTGGATTTGAAGACATCCAAGTTGTCTTACTGATGAGCCCAAATGAGAGCGAAACTCGAGTCTTAGACTTTCGGTTTATTCGTCAATTAGACATATGCGAACTTGAGATTCGAGGATTCGAGACCCGAGTCAGTGTAGCGAATCCAGAGTTCGCATATGTCTTACTGATTAGCCCAAATGAGGGCAAAATTTGAGTTTCTGTTTTGCTGGCTGTCATAATTCTTGTGAGCGTCGACGTTTTTATGCTGTGGGAATATATAATCTTTAACATTCTGACTTTCTCTCTATGTATGTATGTATATACATTAATATTATATATAAATATATATATATATTAATATTATATATATACATACTATTATATAAACGCCACTTTGTATGTGTGTGTGCGTGTGTTTGTGTGTTTGAATTCCTCTTTCATATGTTCTGAAACGGTTGAGTCTTTTTGCAAATTTGATATAAAGGTAATTTATAGATCTGGCAGTGTTCTTAGACATTTTTTGTACAGAAATTCAACCGATAAGCATCCAAGATCGACAAAATCCGACCTTAAAACTAGCTTTCCTCTTTTATAGATAGAAAAATGAGTATTTTTACACGGGAATAATTTACGTTACACCGGCCAAAAGAGATAATAACATTTCAGCAAATCATTTTTTCTTTAAAAATTTATTATAATCTGAAGACATAGCTAAGTGGTAGAGCGTTCGAATGCAAATCGAATGATTCCTCTGTTCAATCCGGGTGTACCTATGATGTTAGATTATTTTTTTTACTGATGGGTTAAATTTATGATAAAAGAAAAGGTACCATTTAAAATCGCCGCAAATCATTTCTTCGTTTGCATATTTTAAAACTAAACAGTAATCAGAACTAACTTTTCCAGCGCATTTATCGTCAAGCTTAAACTTCAGCTGACGTGATATTGTAAACATACACAGACGGAATACGATGAACGACATTATCATCATTATAAAAAAAAAACATTTATGTTCGAATTAGTCCACTGGGCAAATGTTCCCTCGTAATATATAATAATCAATAGAGGATTGATTCTATCATAATACACACGCAATCTGCATAAATTAAAGTATTATGTATAAGTGTATTGAACGACCGGGTAACGCCGAGCATTCACATAGTATGTCATTGAAATAAACATTCAATAATTGTAGGTATAGTTACCTTTTTTAATTCGATCATACTGGCCGCAGAAAATATTTATAATTTGACACCATAAACTTAAGGGATTTTAACAACAAACTGAAAATCGGTGTCTAACAGTTATGAACATAATTTAATGTAAATATTAGTTATCGAAATTTTACATTTTCTGTTCATCCTCCCCTAAAAATTATCTTCAAATTATTCCGCAACAATTGTAATGTGTGGAGATCGATAATCGAAAAAATCCGATTAGAAAAAGGAGGCTGATTTTAACCGAAGTTAACACTTTTATACGACCTAACATCAACAGTCCATTTGAGAAGTTTTATCACTTCACAAGCAGAAACGCCAAACCTATACAATCAAATCTAGATCCTTTTATAAGACAGAGGCGCGTTCAAAGTGAATGTTTTTTTAAAGCAGAATTGAACTATGATACTAGTTTGCATTTGACCATTGTTTAAGAATTCATGTCAAAATAATTTCATAAATTTAACAGTTGGATCTTTGACATGACAGGCACGTGTTCATACTAAATGTTTCTGCTTAGAATACAGTTGAATCATAATGCTTGACTTTTGCATTTTGAACTTCATTCAAGCAATTATTTTATATAAATGATACAAATATATACCAATTATGTTATAAAATCAACAGTAAATATTCTTCAACGAAATGTAGACTACAATATATTGTGGACTAAAACACTGCGAGGAGGCCTGTGAAGCTTTTCCCGCTACATTGCGTAGGGATCTCAACCTAGAGCGGATAATCAATAAAAGTATGGGAGTGAGGTACATTTGTTGATTCTTATTCAATCACGGAATACATAGGTCCTCCCTTCTAGTATATATATATATATATATATATATATATATATATATATATATATATATATATATATGTATAGTCTTTGAAGTTTTTAACCTTTAAAACTATACAAAAAATTACTTTTTATTATTCGTTAAAAAAACCATCTAGTCAGTAAGTCATTTAATCACCTGCAATCACTGCATCAACTCTCTCGAATTTACTATAATACCATTTTTTTATTTTTCAAGGGATCATCAGTTGTTTACCATGAAACACTGTTTCGGGATATATATATATATATATATATATATATATATATATATATATATAGAGAGAGAGAGAGAGAGAGAGAGACTTGTTTGTAATATACTGAGTTTTACTGGGTTCGTATAATTCAGTAAATTTTCATATACCAATTAGTTTTAAGCCAAAGAGATATGACTTAAAAAGTAAGCTCCAAAATTGTCATATTTCATAATTGAGCATTCATATACTGTGTAAGCAAAATCAAGAATTCAAAAAAGGTGTTGATAGCAACAGAAAGTGTATTTCATTGTAAGTTGTATAGTTTCCATACCAGTTTGACAATTTCAACCATTATGGCTTTTGAAAAAAATTCACATAACCAGCATTTCTTCAGACTTCTTAAATCAAAAACACTCTTGACAATAGAACATTGTTTAAAGCAAATTCCCTTAACGGAAATGAAGCATGCGAAAACATTTGCACTGGAGGCATCCTCCGTCAAAAGCCCATTCAAATATTAATATATCACCTTAATTTTCGTATCCTTATTTAAAAACCAAGAAGTTTCCACAAAAACCCGTAGCCATTTAAAATCTTTTAATAATACTATTCCTTGAATTCCTAAATAAGATTTCTATATTTCTTTATTTAACATAATTAATTTTTTAAAAAGAATTTTTAAAATTTTATTTCTATATTTATAATATGGCCAGAACAACCTTGCTATAACGTTACGGTTAATTTCTAGTTTCGTATTCCCTCATTTGTGGCAACAATGTTTACAAAATATCGATTATCTTATTACTTAGATTTAAAACTAGTTTAGGGTTAATATTTTATTAAAAAGGAAAATAAGGAAAAACAATACCTTATATTTATTAATCTTCGTACAACATTCCGAGTAAAGGATCCTATTCTATATTTCATTTTTTAATATTTTAAAATTCATTATCGTTCCAATCAAATACGGTTCTAGATAGTTATGAAAAAACTAATTACGAAGGGAGATAATCCATTACGTTGTCAACTACTAGTTAAAGAATTATGTGGAAATAAAGGTCGTATTTAGTACTTATAGCAGTTAAAGGGAGACAACTAAGGCCATTTGATGTTTCAGGTTTAGTAAATACTAGAAAGCGTCTATGATTTATTAATTAATTTAATTAAACAGATACAGAAAAGGCTACGATAGCTTATTTAACAAATTAAGAATTTAAAGTATATTTTTAATCTTAAAACTGATTATATACCCATGAGTTTAACCTACATCTGCCATCCATCCATAATCTACTTGGGTTACTCATGGCTCCAAAACCAAAATGACAATTCGTGTATTGTGTTCTTGGATACCTAAATAAAATAATATATATATATCCTCTAATAATTATTCTGATAACAAAACCAACCAATAGCTATAAGTGCAGTATTGGATAAAAAAAACATTTAGAACAAGAGTAAATAAACCAGCACTTTCTGTTTTTTGAAGTCTTGGTTTTGTTAATATAGTATATATGTATATATATATATATATATATATATATATATATATATATATATATATATATATATATATATATGAGAATATGTGTGAATGTGAGGACAATTTCTAACCGATGTACTCAACGAATTTTTTTATTTACATATAAAATTTGGTATATAGGGTATTCAGACAGTTGAAAAACTTTTTTATCGGTTTTCGTCCGGAAAATGGCCTACTAAGGGGTCAAAATTGTGAAATTGTTACTTGGGGGTCATCGGATTTTTATATGTTCGTAAATCTTTCACGAATTCGCATGCGTGAACAGTTCACAGTATGTTAAGAATAAGTAGGTTTTAAAACACCTTAAAAATCGCGTGTCAAGCTGGCCTGATGGTTATTGTACTTGACTCATTTAGAAAAAAAACAAACTAATACTCGCATGCACATGCCGCGGTTTGTTTTCGTTTATTTTACTTGACTTTTTTAAAGGTATTTAATGTTGCATTTAATATCGGGCAACGCCGGGCAAATCTTCTAGCATATATATATATATATATATATATATATATATATATATATATATATATATATATATATATATAAGTGTGATTTCAATACTTTAGTAATGAAAGATCTTTCATAAGTCGAGAAAAGGCCTACGTTTTTTTTTATTGGATGTAAATAGAAAGATGGCCGTGCGATAATTGTAAGGCGCCAGGCTTTATTTTATGGACGGAGAAAGAAAATGTTTCTCGTAATTTCTAGATTGTTGTTGGCTAATTTTATGATCAAAATGGAGATACAATAAATTTAATGGACCAATAAATATATTTTTTTTCAGATTGGAGTCAAAAGATATAAATTCTCTGGCGGAATGCGGCCGATGGACACTTAATAATCTTCTCAGCAGGACATTATAGTTAATTTATTTGGACATTTTCTATAGTACGAAAAATGAATAATAGCTGAAATACCCGTTCCACGATAGTTTACTAATGGACAGAGGCGGCATTTTCCCTTCTTGTTGTGTGGAAATGGATTAAAAAGGCGGATTCATTTTTATAATAGTAAGTTGTTTGCAAGTTGTTTGTAAGTTGTTTGTAATGGACAATAACATTTTCAGTTTTGCTGTGAACATGCTCGCTTTATTGCTAATTTGAAAGGAAAATTGCATTTTAAAAGTTGAAGACATCGTATACTATGTAGTGTTTTTTGTTAGTTAATTAGTTGGTTGTGTTAAGTATTAAAGGTATACGTCTACTATTAGCGAATATCTTTTGTGACATTGCTTGGAGAATAGTATCGTTTCAATCAAAGGTTAGGTTGGAGTCAAGCCGCTGCTAACTCGTGGGTTTGGGAGGGCGATTCTCTATTATCGCTGATTTCAACATGACTCCACTGTGTCTAAGAGAAGAAAGTACTTTCGAGATGCGCTGCAAAAAAATAACCTCTTTTTTATTGCTCTTTTGAGACAAAAATCTGTCTGAATAAATCTAATATTTATGTAAAAACCTGTTGCTTGAAATCATTGAATAATTATCTTAAAAAAATGTCAGAAAAATTTTGGAGGAGGCTTTGGGATCTATTTCACCATTTTTCAACTGCTAAAACTAATTTTATGCAAGAATGTAAATACATAAACCGGTGAGACTTTACAAAAAATGACCACAAGGTCACAGATACTGTTGATCTGAAGAATAAATTGCTTTTGAGGTCATAAACATATCAACCAAGAATATCACGCTTGTCGTTAATTTTTCAAATCCATAAAATATAAAAACTAATATAAACAATAAAATCTGAAAATTACAAAATTAAGAGAACGGATATTTGTATGATTTATGAAACATAATACACAAGTTATGATATTTATCTATTATTTAGCAGTTTATGATATAGATATATTTTATTCAACAAATTTTTTTAATGCACCAAAATATACATACCATAATATTAACGCATCTCGGGTGAGAACATTATTACCTACTTAAGTACCATGTCGAAATTAGTAAATCATACGGTTCTTGTATAGGTATTTTAAAGCAACAAATTTGTTGATAGTGGCGGTGGTGGTGGTGGTGGTGGTGCTGCTGCTGCTGGTAGTCTGCACCGACCCAGCAATTACTGGAGATATCTAACTTATCCATCTTAAACAATTGTCTATAAGTATTTTTGGAATATTCCGTTTTTATTCTAAGAGATGTTCGAGGATAATAAACGTATTGATTTCGTAGCCTCGTAGGGGATGTCCTTTTATCTTTCCTGCAAGCTTCTTTTCACAGAAGAAATGTTGCGAGTTTGTCTCTGCTTTATCGTTATTTTCATAGCAAGTGCTTGACTGAGATCTAATCTATGGTCCCCCCGTGCCAAACGTTCACAAGAAACACCCGTCTAGCAGAAAACACCATCAATAATTTTCCCCGCTCTTTATCTGTGCCTGAACCTAAACTTAGATTCCATGAACAAAGCTTCTTTCTTAGAACTGCACGCCTGCGGAATTGTCTTCCGTTTTCCTGCTTTGCAACTGACTAAACTATGGCTGTCTTCAAGTCTTACGTAAACAAGTTTTTGTTGAGCCGGTCGATGTTAGTTTACATATTTACCGAAATTCCATTACTAACGATTGCTTTATTGTCTAATTGTCTATTGCACACGCTTTAAACCTTATCCTCGAGTGACCTCTTGGCCTTGAAAAGTGCTGATGCCTTTGTATATATATATATATATATATATATATATATATATATAGTTGATTGATGACTGATTCAAAAATATACCAGTACTAAAAACATTTTATATTAAATTTCTCATAAATAAAGCTTTTGTCAAAAACAAATTATAACAATTGTTTAGTTATATTGTACCTCGTTATAAATATATTTGTATTTTTTCATTAGATTTTATATGAAAGGGACTATCAATTTCTTGCTTTAAATGTACCTATCCTTCGTTATATATATATATATATATATATATATATATATATGCGTTTTATTTTTTATTACCGTATCTTTCTATTAAGTTACATTATTGTTTCGGCTACACGGTCGTTTTTTTTGCCGTCTGTAGCGTCCTCAGACTAGTTTTTTTTCTGTAAAAGTCTGAGGACGCTACAGACGGCCAAAAAACGGCCACGTAGCCGAAACAATAATGTAACTTAACAGAAAGATACGGTAATAAAAAATAAAACGCATATTTGCTCTACAATAGTATTGAGCACTTTCCTCAGTTTTTATTAAATACCATCTCCACTATATATATATATATATATATATATATATATATTTCTGTAGAAATATATTTTATTATTATATATCAATCTTTGTATAAGAAGCTAAATATAATTACAGAGCAATATAGAGAATAAATGACAAAAAGTTATATTCCAAAATTCATGATGTTCACCATCTTATAAATTATTCCTTTGATTGTTGACTTATACAATTCTTGACAGTATCTTTTTTCAATATGTTTTCCTAGTCACGTGGTAATTTGGTACAAGTTAAATGGGCGGACTTTTTTTTTTGACTCTCCACCTCTCTGACTCTAGCTCCATATCACAACATTTGAAGGGACATAGCTGCCAACATTCGGAATTTTGAAGAATTATGGTAGAAAATACAAGAGTGAGAGAAATGTAAATAGGCTAAGAATAATCGAAGCATTGTACATTAAAACAAAGAAGCCTCAAATAAATAATATTTATTATGAGTGCAGCCGGAACATTTTGAAATGTTTGGGATAAATGTTTAATAATGTATATATGTGTTTGTATATGTAAATCTGTTTAATATATGTAAAAAAAAAAAAGTCCGCCCACTTAACTTGTAACAAATTACCACGTGACTAGGAAAAAAATATATATATATAAGTAAATAAAAAAAACAATCCCTACATTTATTTCTACAATATGCCTGAGGATGATAGAAGTACTTCTGTCGAAAGCGCTCGCGATTATGGATCAAACATGTATAATTTCGAAAAAAACACAAAAAGGACTATTCGGAGATTGGAGAAGATAAAAAGGAAAATTGTAAAACAGAATAATTCCGTGCTATTTAATAATATTTGTCTAAATGAGAAAATGCTGCCTAAATATACACAATATATATATATATATATATATATATATATATATATATATATATATATATATATATATATATATATAATACAAGGCTAATATTTGCAGATGTAAAGTAACCAATAAAGGTTAATACAAGCGTGCTCAATACAGATTACCGAAGTAGGGTAAGATATACTTTTTATTAAATTTTACATAAGCATTAATATGTCGCTGCACATTTATGAGCATGTTTCGGTCAGCTTGTTACTAGTAATTAGAGACCTCCTCAGGCGATACAATCGATACGAAAGCAAAGTTTGTAATAACACGAAACACCAATTAATTGTAAGCTTTATAAGTCACACCGCCTAAAGTACTAACCGATTCCTCCCCCTTAAAGCCCTATCAAATATGCTTTTAAGACTACCTATACTAAGATGTTACAGTAATGCACCTTTTCACTAAAATGTGCACAAAATATAATAATTGTTACATTTATAACTGCACCGTCTTCCTCAGTACTGCTCCTGAAAATCATTCTATATAACTATACCCATTACTTCCAGACAACTTTTTTACATACTCTAAATATTTATCTTTTCCCTTATTTAATCCACTTTAAATATTAGTACTTTGCATATATTATATCTCCTATTGATTTGGCTTCGATTTAATTTTTAATTGCAATATTAGACAAAATTAAGTTTCAAGTGTAAGTGTTCTTGTTCAAGCCTTTAACTCTTATACTATAGAAAGTTATCACATTAAGTACAACTTAACCAAACACGGCCGATAGCCATTAGTCGCGTGCTCTCGTGTAATGAATGAATGCGTAAATGTAGGATTGACATGAAATTCTTAAAGATAAACTAAAATGACCGAAAAATGGGCTAAAATGACTTAAATAAATAAAAAGTAAATAACTTTGGATGACTTTAATGAACTTAAGGATGAATTGAATGATTTAAGAATGAATTAGATGCTTAAAAAATAACTGGAATCCTTCACAAACAACTTGAATGATCTGAACTTGAATGGCTTTGAGTGACTGGTTGTAACGTGGGTGATCATTTTACATTAAATTAATACAGAAAAGTGATCACCCACTTTATATCACAAAGTTACAAACATAATTACATCATGCAGTAAGAAAGATACTACACTTTGATCTTGGCCAAAAGGCCAAGATAAGCTTAAAAAGCTAAGAACAGCATCTATTAAAAACAGACCTTTGATCTTAACCAAAAAGGCCAAGCACAAAATTGTTACGGACAGACCGACCGACCGACCGACCGACCGACCGATCGACTGACCGGCGGAGTGACTTATAGAGTCGCTTGCCCGCGACTAAATAAATAAATAAATAACACAATTAAAATTATTCTAAATTTTAATTTTTAACGTTTTGTTTTACATGAAATCAATAGAATTTCTACTATATTAAAGAGCGGTAACCATTACTTTCTAAATTATCAACTCTTAGCTTTGACTTGTTTAAACCTCTAACAATCACCAAGTACATTATAAATTTAAACAGTAAAAAATATGCAACTTTATATAACACTATCGGGGTACCCGGCGTTGCCCGGGACCTTATAAACAATAAGAAAATTGAATTTGATTTTGAACATATTTGTTATTCTTAGGAGAAAGGAATTTTTAATGTCTATGTATCATTTGCTATTTCGAGCAAAAGAGTATTTTACCTACCTAGGACGGGTATTACACGTGTGAAATAATTGTATCTTACGTAGGGTAGGTAATTTACAGAATGTATGTGAAATAATTTTACCTTTGCAAGGACGGTGAATATACAACACATATTTAAAATATTTTTACCTACAGTAAGACGGGTAATTTAAATACATATATGAAACAATTTCACATACTTTTTTTTTACTTCAAAATGGACATTACTTTCTCCAACTTAACCCCCAAAAGAAAACGCAAGAGCACGTTTAAAATTAACATAATCATGCTTCTTTCTACCCACTACTACAACCATCACATCATTATATAGTCAATGATATGCATTTTATATAACATAAACTTATAGACTAAATCGTTAATACTTTATTGAATCTACTCCAAGAAATTTAAAATTTGGTAATAACACACACACACACACACACACACACACACACACATATATATATATATGTATATGTATATATATATATATATATATATATATATATATATAAGCATTACAATTAAATTTACCAAAATGATCCAAGATGGTAAAACTAAAGTATATTATAAATATTAATGAATTAATATTTATAAAGTAATCTCAACCAGATGTAAAAGCTCGATAAAACCAAATAGGAGATAGAGCTTATAATAAAAGCAAATAGTTAATAAAACATGTAAAAAACACTTTGAAAAAGAGTTAAACACATATTTAATTTGAAAAGGAAACACTAGATAAGTGGATAGTCCTTAATCCGATACCGCATTTTGCTAAATCCTACCCTCTGATGAGAAGGAAAGTATTTCTTCGAAACTCCACGGATTAAAGACTATCCACTTATTTAGTGTTTCCTTTTCAAATTAAATATGTTTTAACTCTTTTTCAAATGTTTTTTAACATGTTTTATTAATTATTTTTGATCTTATATATATATATATATATATATATATATATATATATATATATATATATACTAGCAAAAGTACCCGTCGTTGACTAGGTTCAAAAACAGCCTACAGAAGACGGACTCTGATTTATGAAAGTATGATAGGTTATGAAAAGGAAGGGTTGTAAAGAGATAGCTTCGAATTTGGGGGTATCAAAACCAAAGCAAAATATGATGAAAGTAAAAATAAAATAGATAAACCCCATAATTTATTATACCATACCTGTTCACACTGAAAGACTTATCATAATATTCAGTGGATCTATATTAAAAAAACCTTGTTAAACTTTGTGACATATTTCCATTCTATAGAGATCAGGCGCGAACGAACACCCCATAATTTTATTATACCGTATTTCTTCAAACTGGAATATAATTATCAAAGTATACTTACGAAGATAGACATGAAAAGTCTTTATTAAAGTTTGTGCCTATTTCCATTCTAAGGAGGCCAGACGCGAACGCAGACCCCACAATTTTATTATACCATCCCTATTTAAGTTAAAATATACATATCAAAGTATTCTTATGTACATCTATATCAAAAACACTTGTAAACGTTTTTTTTTTCTTTTTAAATTTTTTATTTCCATACTTTATGGACCATGCGCGTACGCAGACTCCATAATTTGAATGGATCATTATTATGCTGGATCAAACATGCCCATTCCGGTGTCTCTATACATCTTCTATCATTATATGTGATCAGTTTTCTATAATAGTCAACCATATAGGAGCATATTCGTGATCACACACAGACGTTCAGCTTTATATATATTATATATATATATATATATATATATATGTGAGTGTGTGTGTGTGTGTGTGTCTGTAAATATACATATATGAACACAAGTCCTAACGATTCTAAGTGTGCATACACCCTGCTATGCGATTTATTTTTTGAAGTATTTATTGTTAAACTTTTTTCAAAGTTATAAAATCAAATGCTGAATAATAAAAAACAAAGAGTTCTTAATCGTAGTTTAATCATTCACGATTTGCTATAAATATTATAAAAAAAAACATATAGAAATTATCTTTTAATAAATCTAAAGGCAAATCTAAAACAATTTCAGAATTGTTTTTTTTTTTTACATGTAATTTAGATAATAAGGATGTTTTTTTTTTTCTGAAACGTGAGCATATTCTACTTGAATTAAATCCAGTGCCGAATTAAATGTGCAGAACGTGTGTAAATCCATTCTTTTTTGCATTGGGCAGAAAAAATGAGATTTTATTAATATTCTGAAATTATTCCAGGCAGCCGATAGTTTTATTAAAAGTTAAGGTTCTATGATTATTGCCAGTTTATTAAATTGTTGCTCTTCTGTCAATGTTGTTTGTTAATATCACCATGATTTACATTTAACATTTTATCTTTTATTGTTAAGAATATTTTACTTTTTGATTTTTTAAAAAATTATTTTAGTCATTTTCGTCTCACTATTATTTCTATCATAAAATATTCTTGTTGTTATTTCTATTCAATATAATTATTATTAGAAATTATCATTACTCACTCAGTTACTAAACTTTTTAATATATTGTGTATTCGCTATTACCTAGAAAAATCATTTAAAAATCACCACCAATATGATTATTTATGGTTTTTCCTCTGTTCCTTTTTTTCTTTTTTCCCTGTCTTTTAATCTCTTTACAAATGTGTGTAAGGATGGTATTCGGTTAACAGCGATGTGTAAGAAGGCAACGTAAGTTGTACCTTTTCTGAGTACGATAAATTCGAGTTAATTAAAAACACTTTTGTAACGAAATAAATTTACTTTATACCACTTTTCACATAGATATTCTAAAAAATTGTCAAATTGACATATCTTTGGTAATAGACCCAATACGCAGTATAATATTTAATGTTTTAAAGCGTTTACGATATTGGCGGCTATCACACACGCATACATACATCTTTCTAGCTAGTCTTTTATTATCTTTATGCCGGGTTCTGAAATCGGGTTCTTTATTCCTAGATTCCCACACAGACCATAATCCACGCTCTTATTTTATCTTCTTTACCTTCAACTAAATGTTATTATCGATTTCGTATTTTAACAGCATATGAAGAAACCTCCTAATATTAATTCCTATAACGCTGAAAACTTGATGTTTTCATTGCAAACTTTTCTTTCATATAAGCTGTATCGCCTGACGACGCATTTAGTTGCTAATACTCAACTGACCGAAACATGATATATATATATATATACACTTGTGCCTGATATTATTCATACCCCCCTTGAAAATTGAGTTTATTAGGTGTAACTTTGTAAGAATTTATTGTTTACGTCCATATTGATACATATTCTTAATAAACCTCTTCTGATCATTTTCGTCATTTTAAAATCTCGGGATACTTGTAATAAAAGAAATATACAGCTATTTATAAAATCTGCAATGTTCAAAAATAATCATACCCCCTATTTTTTCAGTATTAATCGAGTTTCTGACTGTTTGTTTCCTGTTTGATTCTTATTTTGAATGCTTTTATACAACCTTTGATTAATTTCATTTCGTTTTTTGCATTTTTCAGAAATTAAAATGATATCAACTGAAAACCAATAAAAGAATAAAAATTATTAGAATGGGGAAGAAAAAAGAGCTTAGTAATAATCTTAGGACTAAAATTGTGAAGTCACATAAGGATGGTTTCGGTTACAAGTCAATTTCCAAGAAATTTGAGGTCCCTACAGCAACAGTACAGAGCATCATCAATAAATTCCAGAGCCACCACACAACAAACAACTTGATTGGTAGAGGAAGGAAAAGGAAACTGTCTGCTAGAGCCACCAGGAATATTGTAAGAAGTGTTAATGCAAATCCAACCACCACTACTAAGGACATTTTAGAAAATCTGGAGTCTTCTGGCATAAAAATATCAAGGCAAACATTGCAAAGGACTCTGCATGAAAATGGTCTGAAAGGAAGAAGACCAAGAAGGACTCCATTGCACACCGGAAAACACCTTGCAGCACGTCTAAAGTTTGCTAGGACCCATGTGAATTCTCCAGAGTCCGTTTTCTCAAGTATTTTGTGGACTGACGAAACAAAAATTGAATTGTTTGGCCATATGGATGCATCTTACGTTTGGAGGAAAAAAGGAGAAGCTTACAACCCAAAGAACACCATACCCACGGTGAAACCTGGTGGTGGTAGCCTAATCTTTTGGGGCTCCTTTTCGGCTAGTGGTCCAGGTAGTTTGGTCAAGATAGATGGAACCATGAAGAAGGAGCAATATTTGGAGATACTCCAGAAAAACATTAGACAGGATGCGGAGAAGCTCCATTTAGGACCAAACTGGGTCCTTCAACAGGATAATGATCCAAAACATACTGCCAAAATAGTCAAGAAATGGTTTGAGGATAATCAAATTAATGTTTTGGAATGGCCTAGCTAGAGTCCCGACCTGAACCCTATCGAAAACCTCTGGCACATATTGAAAACTGAGATTAAAAAGCGGAAACCTAGAAATTTGAGGGATTGAAGAACTACTGCATTGAAGAATGGTAAAAAATCAGTGTTGATGCTTGTAAAAACCTTGTTGATAAATATCCAAAACGGTTACAGGCAGTTATTAAGAATAAAGGGCATGCTATTGACTATTAGTAAGAGAGGTATGAATAATTTTGAACTAGTGCCATTCTTGTTTTTCTTTGTATAATGTTTCAAACTTGCATAATTTATTTATTTGTTGAGTTTAAATTACATGCTTATGCTTGATTTATTGTTTGAAATCCCTTTGCTATTGTCTACCTTCTGGTTTGAGCAATATTCTTATAGAAATCTCCAAGATCCGAGGGGTATGAATAATATCGGGCACAAGTGTATATATATATATATATATTTATATGCATACATATTGTATTTTGTGTAGAATCCAATTTTACAGACTAAAAACTATTTTAGCATTTGAAATTGTTATATATAAAATCAAAATCTAGGTTTTGTCTTTTTCACTGACTCAGTTTATTATCTCCCTTCTCCTATTTCGTTTTTTTTATTTTCTTTTTTTATCCTGAGTCTGTTGAAGTTTGATACACTTTTACATAAAAGTGGGTCAAGGAAAACATAAAATTTTAACAGACTCAGAATAAAAAAGTAAATAAAAAACAAAATAGGAGACGGAAGATAATTTGGTTCTTACCTCCGTTCTCATTGAATACACAAATTAGAGTAGGACAATTTTTTCTTAGACTTCATGATAAGCATTTTTGCAGAAAAACACAAACTTCATAAAATTTTTAATAGAAATATGTAAAAGTTAATTACTCAGCAGTAACATCAACTAAGTCGATCATATCTAAGGAAGTAAAAGAGATAACGCAGGCTGCTCTTGTAGAACCAAAATAGTTGCCTACTGGAGGGCAATTGTAAAGCGCAATCCCTTGTTTATGATGCCACAATAACGGACCAATCTACAAACATACCGGAAAAATATATAGGTATGACACAAGGCCCATTTAAACAAATATACTATGCGCATATGAGCGCATTTAGAGCTAAAACAAGTATAAATACAGCATTAGCAACTCGGGTGTGGGAGCTTAAAAAAATGATACATCTTTTCCCGTAAAATGGAGAACAATCGAGCACAAACCAGCATACGCTACGGAATTAAGTCAATGCTCGCTCTGTAATGCGGACCCCCCACCCTCCGGACAATTCATGACCCAGAAATAAGATGTTTAAATGTGAGGAGTGAATCTTTGAAAAATTATATACATAGAAGGAAAGCACCCATAATAAACTGATTATATATATATATCTATATATATATATATATATAGATATATATATAAACTTTAGTAAACTTTTAAATGCTAAGATTGATTTTAGTCTGTAAAATTGGGCTTTAATCGTAATTGCATTATAGATTTTAAATTAATGTATTATAGAAATTTGTAGAAATCATACTTTATAAATGTTAGTTTCAATTTTAAAACTATATGAAAAATATAAGAGTGTTAATATACTAGGAAAATCCCTTAGACTAGATCAATACTCACTTCGCCAAACCTTGAAAGATTCGAATTTTTAAAGAAATTTTTAAACGTATTTCGAAATTTTTAAACGTATTTCTATTAATTAAATGAAATTTTACGTTTTTAATCGATATTGATATAAATTTTAAGTTTAATTTTTTATATAGAAAAAATGATAGATATTTTAATTGAATTGGTTTCAAATTAAAGGCGTTTTATATATATAAAAATTTTGATATAAAAATTTTCAATCTAAATTATATTTTAAAATAAAAATAATTCAAATTTTAAAGTTAATGAAATCATCATCATCCGATAAAAATACGGGGGGATTTAACAAAACGATAGTTAAACATGACTTCGTGAAGAATATATATTTTCCACTTCCGGTTATAAAATAGATGAGTATTGGATGAAGAGATCTTGATATGGATATCTAAAACGGTCCTAATTATCGAACTTGAAATCGACGGTACCGATGTCTTATCTCATCTAACAACTTTCTGTACACAAAATACAAAATATAAAAACGCTCTTATTTTTCGGATATTTTTGGATTTTCCTTTTAATTGAGCATTCTGCTGGATTTCTTTTTCAACAACAAAAAAAACTATATATATATATATATATATATATATATATATATATATATAAATATAACGATAGATGTGTCTTACCCTCTACCAAGCGATTAAAAAAATCGATACTTATTGTCTTTTTTTCGTATTGTGAATTGATGTCTATTCTTGTACAATATTTTTTTCAGGCATAACTCGTGGAAGTTATAGAGAAAATCGCGCTAATTCTGAAATGATCAACTTTCACGTTTCCACTTCTGCTGCTACTACTGCTTACACGAATAGATCCATTCTTAAGATGAGTCCATTCGATCAGCGCGTTTAACGAGGGAAATACTCATTCTAATCAGACCATGTATTGAATAGTGTAGTCGTATTCGGACTAGTTAATCATTTCACCATTTGAAGTGTTGATAAAATGTAAAATTATGCAAATTAATTTGCCCCACCCTTTTCATCTTCTCCGCATTCTTTTGCAGACATGATGCTTACCTGAAACACGACAGCTTACCACTTGGGTGTTATGTAGGGATTTGAGAAGCAAGATATTCACTACATTTTAAAATTTCTGCATGTTAGTACACGAGGAGAAGCAGGAGATCGGGGGGGATTCCAAAGTAATGCAATGCGTGGAAGAAACTATTAGACTATCTAGAGGTGTCTATACAAAAAGGGGCGGGATTTTGCTACATGTCAAGCAAACCGGAAGTAATGACGGCAAGGATCACAAGTGCTAGGATTTCATCAGTGCAAATATGCTTAAATGACTTGTAAAGAAATCACAGCGGTGCTATATTGCGGCGATTGATTATGGAATCGACATTAGTTGCTAACATAGACTTCATTAGATTGCACAATTTTTGAGACCCTGTTTTAGTGCGAAAGACAAGTAACAGATGCACCAGCCGAAATGTGATAACAATACTCCATGCAAGAGTATTTATCAGGTGTGAGTAGTTCTTAGCAACACATGTTATTTGCTGCAACATTTGCCATGTGCTCAGTTTGTTCTAAATTATTGGATTCCTGTGAATGTAAAGACGACGAGTTAAACGATGAACATTAATGCGGATTATTAATCCTGGAAATTTGTGGTTGAGAAAGGGTTTTGTAATTGTTAAAGGAAAGGAGTTTAATCTTAGTAGCATTAAAATAACCATCAATTTGCGTCCCTCCATGACTAATGTTCTTTTCTATTCTTCTAACCGTAACTGTAGTCATGTGTACATTCGTTTGTCCCTCATATATTATCTATAAGTGTTGCTATGTTTTTAGGAGTTGTTTCATAATCTGCTTCTTACTTCTTTTGTTCAATCGTGTTTTACTTATTGGTTTAGTACAGTTGTCGCCAAAGTTTTCGAACATGGATTCATATTGTTGACCTTTTCGTGCAATGCTGCACAAAATAAAAAAAAGTTATAAATCAAACAAGAAACAATGGATAAATAACTACAAAATAGGGTTAACATGCCATCTATTCCCAGAGTTTGAATTTAAAAAAAAATAACATTCGAAAATCATTTCAACTCTATTACTAATCGTTAGTCTTATTTAGCAAAATGTACTTAATTTATAAGCATATGGCGCCCGCCACAAATGCACTAATGCAATGGTTTATTAAATTTATTAAGTAAGCCCTAACCTTTTCTTCTAAAAAAATACACACACAAGTTCTCGGATGCAATGCGCAGGCGCAGAAGACAAGTAAAAAACGAGGATCGGCAACGGTGAGTAAAACTAAAGAAGACGCGCATCTGTTTTGCTGATTAGTTTTACATTTTTGTAAAACTGGTACTCCAAAACCTCATTTTTAAATCTTTTTTTCTGAACAAAAAGAAAAACCACCACACGATTATAATCCATTTCTAATAAAAAAAAAAGTCTATCTATTAGCATATAAAAGTAAATTTGTGTGCGTGAGTTTCTTTCCTCATAGGTTCCCAAACGGCTGAGCCTATATTTTTTAATCAATACCGGGATGCATTTTATAATAATACGTACGCAATTTGCATATATTAAAATATCATGTTTTAGCGTATTCTACGACCAGCCAAGACCGGGCTGCTAGCTAGTCCTGAATATTTTTTGCATTTTCCATTAGAGGTCTGGGAACTGGTTTAAAGATCTTAGCATGTAGGATCTGGCCCGTCGGCCGTATTGTAGAGACTCGTGGTCAAGTGGGTTTTCTCAAGTAATTGTTTTAATACATCATTATAATATGGTTTCCTATTTCTATAGACACCAGGCTTGTGGAATTCTTTACCTGCTTACAGTTTCCCGCTATCTTTAGTCTTTTCAATATTAAGGTTTATATGCACCCCCTCATCTTTGTGATAAGCATCTTTCGTTATTGCTAGCTGCTAACATGAAGTGGCTTCACGCACTGTCTGGAGTGTTTTACATACAAAACCTTAGGCATAACAGACAGCGAAAATGTTGCTTGACAGACAGACTACACATTTAATAAGTACTTAAAACAAGCACATATATTCTTAAAATGCATCAATCTGCGCGTTTAGCGATTAAAATGCGATTACAAACTTAAGCTTAAGAGATCGTGGATAAATGTTATTTCAGACATTAGCCTGGCAAACTAGATATCCTGTTACAACTTTAAGAGTGACAGACTAACGAAATAACTTACCAAATAAGCGCAACAGATTTTCTAAATACTTTCATAACAATTGAGTAAATCCAATCCGAATGTAAAGCACATATTATGAGCAATTTTCATGTCTATTTTCTATTTTTAAAATATCCAAATTTCGAAAACATTTTACACGATTTTCAGAAGCTAAATCAATCAACATAAATTTGAATGGCATGCTTAAATAAATCTATATTTGCAGTAGCGGGAGAAGGGTGCCCGGCTTTGCCCGGTCGTAAAATACGCTTAAATATGATATTTAATTTGTCCAGATTTCGTAAATATTATTATAGAGTCGTGATTTCAAAAGTTTAAAAAAAAGTATTTGGGTGCCATCAGCTAGAATTTAATCGAAATCAAAACTGTAACATTCAAAGCTGGTGACGTTACCACTGTACCAATGTGACACGCATATGAACTGATTAAAAATAAACTAAGACGAATGTAAAAAGTGTATAACATTTTTAAAAAATTGTGACCTCTTTTTGACTTCGTTTTAATATAATTTTAACCAGCTAATGACCCATAAAAGAACGGTCGATAAAAATCCAAAAAATTATGTTTAGGAGTTTAGTCAAGTTTAGTGGATAGAATATAAGTCTTGTAAAATGAATTCTTTAAGTGCACACTATGATTTAGGCTAATTGAATAATTGGAATAGGTAAACAGGTAAAGGTTTTGTATTTTTTCTATTGTAACTGAATCTGGAGGGGAAACCCGACTTTATTTTATTATGCAGATGTTTATTTAACAAAAAATACTTTTAATTTATATTTCAGAATTTTTTAGATGAGGATTATGTATGTCCAAATCTAGAGCAGGCAATCAATCAATTTAATTAAAAAATGGACGATCTCGATGACAATTTAATTATGGGAGTGTTAAACATTCGTTCATCATCATTCAATCACGGGAGACGTCGGATCTCCCTACAAATCAACGTAATAAGTTCAACATTATTTCATTGAAAAGTAGTCAAGGGAAGATAACTGTGACTGCCTTCAACGATCATGCCTGAAAGGTTTTACTTTAACGACGCTTTACACATAACAAAGCAACGTGTACGTTTAGATTTATGTTTGCAACGACACAATTACAACTCGATGAATGCAAGCGACGCATTCCAACGCGCATATCCCATTTCTCTTATCGGAAAGAAACGGCTGTTAATCAACATAATGCTTGCAGGGTGAAACCATCTCTGCAGAGAGAATCCCAAATTGGTCTTTCATTTTATACCGAATGCGATCGTATATACGTAAAAGCTTTTTTTTTTTTTTGCATGTAGGAATATCTCCTCTGCTCAGTAGAGTAGAACTTGGCGAGGCTGATGACGTAAGCAAAGTGTTTTATTTTATTGATTAATTTACCTAATGTTTTACGGACGGCGGAAGCTTTTAAGAGATCAGCAAGGAATTGATTGCAAACAGCAATGGCTTACTTCCTCCAAGCAAAACCGATTCAGGGTAGACGTTTGGAGAACTCGTTAACAGATGGTGTTCAAAAAATATTCAGACTCAAGCAACATCTACTAAAGCAGAAATGGAGGAATGTCGGGAGGTTTAAAAACAGTATTTTTATGATGATTTCAGTTTACCATAAGGATTTTACGATAAGGATTTCTTGATATTGTATGTGAGAACTGCATGTAAGTAGTAACGTAATAATGTTCTCCACAGCCGGTAAATTCTTACAAAAATAATCTGTTCATCGAAATTGTAACTGATTAGAATGATAAATAAAAGAAAGAAAATATGTTTTTCCGTTGTGATAAAACAAAATGAAGTAAATGACGAATCATAGAGTAAAAATACCGGTATAGTAAAGAGTGGATGATAACAGCTGTTCTGGTGTGTTAGGAATTTTGACAGATTTTTAAATCTATTTTGTACTCTGCAAAGGCAAGTAAAAGTGTTGGTGTCACAGAAGTAATTTATTCTAGGACGTATCTCACTCCTATATTCGTAGAGGATTAGTCCATTGAACATACACAAGGATTTTACATCGAACACACACACACATACACATACACACACCCATATATAATATTATTTTACACCTGACACACACACAATGATTCTACACCTGATACTCCCACTTCGTATGCGTGTGCGTTGTGCAATCTATGAGATCATAAGAGTCACCATTCGTGCACGCAATGATTCGGTACATGCAGGTGGTCTTGTTTCAAGAAGTTGTCATAATCGCATGCCAATCGATAGATCCTTGTCGTAACCTTCAATATCATTTCCGGCGGCATGAGCAAATCTAACTGACAATTACAATCTATTGACAAACATGGCATACGCCGAAAAATATTGCGATACTAAAATTTTATTCAATATACAAAGAACTTTGCGATGCCGTTTATATATATTGTCATATATTGAATGGTTGTTTACAACGTAAACTGAGCCGGATGAGTAGAACAAAAGCAGAGCTCATTCTGGATGAGTACTGATAGATAGCTAATAAGTAAATAAGTCATGATGAGTACATTATGTTATAGGAGTACGTTGGTATTCAGATAAAAATAAAAGTTCAGATGTCAGAGTAAAGTTGGATGAAGATGACACTCCGGAGACAACACGTGTGTATCTGGAATGGATCTTTCTCGATCACTGTCCTCATCTCAACAAAACGAACGTTGATAAATGAAACGAATATCTGTTGACATTAGCTGAAATGAACGGCTCTCGTCTTGCGGAAGCTCACTGATTTGACAAACTCCTAGGACTGACCTTCACCAGTGACCTGAAAGGACAAACCTAGATCAGATCCATTGCCAAAATAACTGAAAAATGGCGGGCTCATTCTTCTTCTTCTTCTTCTTCTTCTTCTTCTTCTTCTTCTTCTTCTTCTTCTTCTTCTCCTCCTCCTCCTCCTCGTAGAATGGCAAGTTCATGTCGTAGATGAAATCATAGTTAGTGTTCTCCATAGGCTTCGGTCCATTGTTGGTCCGATTCCTCTGAAGGCATGACATGATTTTGAAATTAGCAGTATCGAGAATCGATAAAATCCAATCTTAAAAAGTTTTTCTCTTATAGATAAATAAGAAGAATTTTTACAGGGGAATATATTAAGTTGCACCGACCGGTGTTACATAAAATATTCAACGGTGAATTTTTTTTCATTTCATCTATAACAGAAAAAAGACTATGTTTAACATCGTAAAGCCCAAATACCAGCTGACTTGTTATTGTAAACTAACAAAGGCGAAATCTCATGAGCGACATTATCATTAATACTATTTAATTTTAATTTTTTTTTGCAAATTCGTTCGCCAGACACATTACTCCTCTTAATATATAATAATAAATAGAATATTCATTCTTTAATAATGCATACGCCGTCCGCATTAATTTAAATCCATGTTTTAGCATATTGTACGACCGGGACACGTTGAGTGACCAGCTAGTAAACATATACATATAGGTACAGTCGAGTTTTTCTTCCATTCTTATTTTACGCACATTTTATCTTTCTTTTAATAATATTCCCTTTTCCTTGTATTTGTGAATTATTCCACGGATTTCTGCCTTTTGGATTACTTTGGACCATCTTCCAATTACGCGATTCCCTTGGATTTTACTTGTGCGAATGGAAATTTAACTAACTTTCTTGGATTCTGCATTGTTGGATTTACCGTCATTGGATATTTTACCATTCACCAGACTATCCATTTACGTTAAATAACTTTTTTTATTCACTCTATTTCCTCTGCTTCACTTTTTGTTATCAAGTAAGATCTGTGACTTACTTGTAGTTTCATCAAAACTTCTATCCCGCATTTTTCTAAATCCTAGCCTCTGATGAGAAGGAAAGTATTTCTTGGAAACTCCGCGAATTAAGGACTGTCCACTTATTTAATGTTTCCTTTTTAACATTAAATATGTTTTTAATTTTTTTTCAAAGTGTTTTTAACATGTTTTATTAACTACTTATTCTTATTATAAGCTCTATCTCCTATTTGGTTTTATCGAGCTTTTACATCTGGTTGAGATTACTTTATGAATATTAATTCATTAATATTTATAATATACTTTAGTTTTACCATCTTGGATCATTTTGGTAAATTTAACTGTAATTTTATATATATATATATATATATATATATATATATATATATATATATATATATATATATGATTAGTTTTTTTGTTTTTTTTGGAAAAAGAAATCCAGCAGAGTGCGAAGATATCCGAAAAATTAGAGCGTTTTTATATTTTGTATTTTGTGTACAGAAAGTTGTTAGATGGTACCGTCGGTTTCAAGCCCGATAATTAGGACCGTTTTAGATATCAATACTAAGCTCTCTTCAGCCAATAGTCATCCCTAGATATGAGTATGACTTATTTCATCTAACAACTTTCTGTACACAAGATACAATATATATATATATATATATATATATATATATATATATATAAAGGAGAATGTGTTTGAGTGAGGACAATTCTCAACCCATATACTAAATGTATTCTTAGTTTACAGACTTGAAATTTTATATATAGGGTATTCAGACATGTGGAAGACTTGTAATCGGTTTTCGTCCGGAAAAAAAAGGCTGCTGATAAGGAATCAAAATTGAAAAATTGAATGGTGGAAGGCACCATATTTTGATCTGTTTGTCAACTATTTATCGAATGCGCATGCGTGAATCGTTCACATGACAGATTACTTATGTTAAGAATAAGTACGTTTGAAAAACTTTTTAAAGAACGTATCAAGCTGACCTAATGCTATCGTACTTGATTCTCAGTCTGTAGGTTTTGATCTCGATTTCACCTCGACTATTTTCTTTACTTACAAGAAGTGAACTGTTTAGAAAAAACATGATACTCGCATGCACATGTCTCAGTTTTTGTATTGATTAAAACATAATATTTATGCGTAATTCACACCGGGCAACACCGGGCGGACTGCTAGTTATGCAATATAAATACGTTGGCAGTAGTTGAAAGGAATGACTCTCGACTTGAGGAGGCATCGTTTTTTGATAAACTTCTGTGAGTGGCCTTGACCTCTGACCTGAGATGGAAGATCTACGTCAGATCCATTGGCAAGGTCACTGAAAAAATAGTTGGATCATTCTATCATTCCAAAAAGTATCCCCCTCTCGACTCAATCCTGAACTTCTGTAAAAGTCAAATACGTCTCAAGGCCACATTTGGGTAGAGTTCCTAATAGAAGTTTCCTGCCTTTACAGTTTTGCAACCATTGTTTTGTTTAGCTCACCGTGTGTGTTAGCATATACGTGTACAATATTTATCCTGTGCGTGTGTGAGTCAGAATAGATTTAAAGGTGTTATTCTTAAAGATTTCTGATAAAAGAAAGAACGACTCCGTAATGCACCCAAGAAAGGTGTTTTACATAAAAACATCATGTTAAGATACGTTAATCAAGTACTGCAATGAAATTACCCGTGAGAAGGTAGAGTAAGGGATAATAATTTAGGCTATGACAACAGCATATTCTTTTCATTGTTTTGACGCTCGAGTATATATCCGACACAGTTAGACACAGTTAATCAACCGAGAACCGCATCACTCTATATAAAAGCATGTAACATATCAACGGATACACAATCGAGAGTCAAAACAATGAAAAGAATATGCTGTTGTCCTAGTCCTACTAATCATACACGTATTATAACAATGATACGAGCTGATTGCGATGAAAATGGGAGCAGGTTTTCTTATTAAATTGTGTTCTTTAAATATCGTTTAAACATTAGGGTGAATTACATAATAAGAGCCCAGGAAGCAATGTTTCGTTTGCTTATTAAATGTTTTGTAAATTAGAATTTAATTTTTGATACATACAAATTGTCTAGGTCTAGAAGGATTTCTTCGTCACGCACCGAAGACGGGAAAGGCGAGCATAAAAATTCTCATTATATAAAAAAATCACGATCTCTACCTTCGGTTATTAAAATGTTTTGTTTTTTTAAAAAAAATCCCAGCCAATAAAAACGCACCCAAACATAAAAGATATATATTCTCTCCATTTTCGTTTAAATAGATTTTTCTTTTAGATTAAAAATTCATGAATAAAACCAACAATTCAGGTTGCGTTTAGTTGTTTTCAAATGACACGTACGGTGGCAATCAACCGGTGTCGATTAGAATGTAGCCTGGTTGAGTCCGTCGGTCTTCAGACTTTTTATTCCACACTTCATCTAAAATTGTAATAATAGTTTTGCTTGCTATTTTAGAATTCAAGACTGAACTTGTTTTGAAACGTTATGATTTATGATCCTCTATAGTTGGAATCGTAAAAGAAATATATGATATTTTTAGTTAGACATGAACGTATGAAAAAAAAAAGATTTGTATTATTATTCATCGGACTACTATTCTTATCTTGAGTGTGATTTTCACAACGTTTTGGTCTATGTAATCTCCGACCTTCTTCAGGTGTATCTTGCCGAAGTCGGGAATTTGGACCTCTATCCAGTCATGGGTGACGGAACAAGAGCATGCTGCTCCCGTGAAGTAAATAAAGGGTTCCGCTCGAAATTTCGTCAAAATTCCTGAGTTCGACAAGATGCACCTAAAGTAGGTCGGAGGTTATATCGACCGAAACGTTGTGAAAATCACACTCAAGATGAGAACAGTAGTTCGAGGAATAATAATACATATAACCAATCCTCATTTCAAAAATTCAGAAACTCCAAACAAAAAGATATTTCGATAAATACAATCAGTTGATTGAAAACGACAAAAATGCAAAGATTGACGCCTACTAACAAGTTGTACTTTGCTTTTCCTCGGTATATGAAGACATACAACTCATTGTATGTACAGAAATAGCACGTTCCAAAAGAAGATAATGTCGACACCCGTAATTTATTGTTTTTCAAGTTTCCAATTGTGATTAAAACGTAAAAGAAATTATTTCTAAAGATCCGAGATGAATCGACCGACCTCAGAAGACAAGTGTTGATTTTTTTTCTTATGTAACGTGTCACTATGTTATGGCTTCGTGATAATATAACCATAAGAAACAATGTCAGGCACTCAGCATAGAAAAATAATACAAACTTCCGGATGTGATTCTCTTAAAAAAATAAGAGACACAACAGTAAACGATGTCTCGTAGTTGAATTCGTGTTCAACTTTGACAGTTAGATATCAATTTAATGTAAATACTTATATCACCATCAATTATATTAAATAACTTTGCAAGTCATTATACACTTTCGTCTGAAAGCAAGTCAAGCTTAATGATAAATAAAAACACCATTTTAGAAGCAATGGAATCTGCCTGTGTTATTGGTATTAGAAAGCAAACATTGCTTTGTTGATCGGTTTCTGGCTTTAAATCGATTTGTATTACCAGTTAGACTACCCTCCTCTTTATTATTTTGAATATGCTATGCTGGTTTTCATTGCTGTCTATTTTCCTGTATATTAGCCATTTAGGGACATTAAAATATCTGGAACAGTTTATATATCAATTATCTAAGACACATTGGCAACTCGTTTCTATTTTATCTTTAACTGAGGAAACTACATAACGATCACATTAATGTGACGTAATACGATTCTGTAGAAGAATTCAAAATTCTAACAGTTTTGTAGAAAAGGTACCACGTTTACCTTGGCAACAGCCGGCAGAATCCGTAAATCGCCGGAATGTTCCGAATGAAAACTGCGTAAAAACGTTAACTCATTTAAAACCCTATAAAAATAGCAAAGCATTATGTTTAAGCGATGAAAATAAAGCAAATGCAATTATTTAATGAATAATGTTACTGACTTGGCTAATACTTTAGGTTTAGAAATGTTAGCCTGAATTGCAATGACAACTGCAACACTGGCTAAGTTGAACATTATTTGGAAGGACAAAGTAATCAATATCGGCTCAAAGATAAGACTATGCGTTCCTTTGTTTCCTGTATGCTTGTCAAACATGGACCTTTACAGCATAATTAGAGAAGAGGATTCAGACGTTAGAAATGTGATGCTTTAGGAGATTGCAAAACCACGTAACCAATGAGAAAGTAAAAAAACAATAAGGCCAGCCATTGGTCCTTACGAAGATCTCACCACAATCAGAAGTTGTAAACTAAATGGTTCGGCTACGTAACAAAAGGAGAGAGGCTTGTCAAGAAAGCGTTCCAGGGAGCGGTCAGAGGAAGAAGAAAGAAAGAAAAGAAGAAGAGATGGGAAGACAATATTACAGAATGGACAGAATTGAAGCTGAACATCCGGCCTTGACAGAGTACAAAATAGACTTGGTGGCTTAGTGGGAGGTGCCCTTTTCTCTTCCCTGCAACCGCTCTCCCACAGAAGAGACGTTGCGAGCCTATCCTTGTTTTATCGTTATTTCCATGGATGTGTTCAAGTACAACGTTAACAAATTCCTAATGAACCGCCCCTTAAGTAAACACTTCATCAAATCTCCACACTAACGTAATGTACTTGCAATAACCCTTATCCCTGAGTGGCTTCCGGGCCTTGATAAGTGGTGACAACTGTGTAAAAAAAAAACCCTGTCAACAATAAATGTTTTATGAAGTAGATTTCTGATTAAAAAAGCATTCATTTTTTCCCTTCCTGACCAAGAAAAGTTTAAGGTCGCTTTTAAAAATAACACAACTAAAAATGTCAGTTATCTTACGTTTAGTCAGTATGACATGCGGTTTGTAGGCACGTCAATTCCTATGACAACACATAGTAAGAATTTAGATATCGGTTCAATTCTGTGGCGTTGGATATTAAAATTCGTGACGTTAATATTGTTAACATCCATAGTGAATATAATTGTATCAAAAGGTTTCTAACTTGGCATGGCATCAACTAATCAAATTTCCCATACATTTGCTGCGTTTTTATAAAAATGTCTTCTAAAAACACCTACAGTCTTAACTTATTGCACATAGAAACAACTAATTTTATATTATATATTATTTTATATTTTTGCAAGAATTTGAGATGAGGATTCATAATTTGAGTATTTATTTTTTGCGGACTATTATTCTCAGAAAAAAACACAAACATTGGATTTATAAGATCATAAAATCTAACCTTGATCGCTCTTCCGGACCCATGGTACAGCAGATAGAGGCGTTGAGTCCTTATAATTCCAGGTGATTGTCTGAAGATATCGGTTTCAATCCTACTCAAAAGATGATTAGTTGAGTGAGACAACAGCAACTATGGAAGGCAGTAATTACTTGGGGAAAGTTATTAGACTCAGCATTCCTATTCCGTCGGGGTTAACCATCCGAAGAAGGCCAAAGGATAAGTAGGCCGATATGTAGTGAAACAACAATTATGAAGATGAGGATATGAATCCGCAAAAATAAATACTCAAAATAATTTATGAAATACGCATAATTATAATGGAAGGCTGTTTCCTCCAATCTGGCATCTCACGGTAGCCTTGCTAGAGGCCAGCATTTAAGCTACCGGTCACATAACGCTGAAATTAACAGGAAATCGTAATTATGCATAAAGGATGGTTTATAATGAGAAAAACAATCTTTGTTTGGATTAATAAAACTTGTACAGGGTGTCCCAAAAGAAGCTGATAGTATTGAAACTTTTCAACTGAAAGTACCTCTCTATGATAAATATAAATTCCTTAATGGGGTAATGACTAATGATGACTTTAGTAGGGTTAGATGCTCTGAAATCTTTTATCGCTAGTTTGATGCTTCTATGGTTCTATTTTATATTTGGTCAATTCGGCTTCTTTTGGGATACCCTATACAAAAAATATGTAAGCAAGTTTCCGACATATTTTTTTTCTTCCTCCGTATGCGTAAATACAATTCATTTCTTCAGACTCTTTAATATTAAAGTTTTCTTACCTATCTCTTGATAGCTACAGCGGCTGGAGCGCTAACTGTTTTGATTTCGATTCTAGATGATGGCAGCCATTTTTTGAAACTTTTGAAATCACTACCATACATAATATTTTATAAAGAATTGCATCTGTAACAATAAATACGAAATCTGCATGAATTAAAATATAGTTAAGCGGATTTTACGACAAAGCAAGGCAGAAAATTCACCAATACTGTTCAATATAACTACAGATGCTTTTAAAATCAAATCTAATTAAACGTAACAGAGAGAGGTAGTTTTATTAAAGCATTGCGAATAAATAGATATAGAGGAGTATAAGAAGGCTATAGCAATGCAGCGAACAGGATGTTGTATTGGTTTTACTTACGAGTAAAAATAGACATACGTCACACCAATACGACAACAGGTTCTCTGCATTGCGACAACCTTTTTATACACCTCCATATCTATTTAAGTGTATTTTACGACTAGGCAATGCCGGGTGTTCCCCGCTAATGTTTAATATAACTACAGATGCCCATACAATGCAATAATCGAAGTGCTACGTTATGTTTAACTCAGGAAACAAAGCCGTTGCTCGGCGACCCCCTCCCTCGACCCTAGACAACCCGCGTTCGATATAGATTTATTGCGGTTTGATGCTGATTGATAGATTTGCCATGATTATTTTTATTGTTTGTTTCTGTTGTACATCACTTTTAAAATTAGTTTTCTATTAGCGGAAAAGATTCCTGAGGTGATTGGGAAATGAACGGAAGGGAGAGGAAAGTATGGAAGGCAAAAAGAACAATAAATGCGGAAACAAAGGAAGCGTACGAGTTAGATGATTTTGGTCAAGCAATTAGTTTTAATGGAAACGTGAAAATACACATCGTGGGCTTTTGAAATATTTTAGTAAAATAGAATTGGATTAAAAAGTGTTGAGGACATTAAAGGAAAGAAGAAGAAGAAGAAGAAGAAGAAGAAGAAGGTGAGGAGGAGGAAGAGAAGGAGGAACGGGGGGACAACAAAGAGAATAAAAAAGAAAGACAGGTGAGGAGAAGAAGAAGAAAAAAGAAAGAATAAGAAAGAAAAAATACAGAAGTAAAAAGGAAAAAAACAATTTAAAAAGAAAGATAACAAAGGCAATAAATAGAAAAGGAAGAAAAAAGGAAAAAAACAAAAAAGGAAAGAAAAGAATGATAATAAAAAAGGAAGGACAACAAAGAGAAGAAGTAACATACAAATATAAAGAAATGGAGAGAAGAAGAAGAAAAAGAAGAAAAAAGGAACGGAATCGCAACAAAGAGTAGAAGAAAAATGAAAAGGGGAAAAAGAAGAAGAAAGAAAAAGAAAGAGTAAGAAAGAAAAAAGAAAAGAAGAAAAAGAATGATAGAATAATAATAAGGAGGGGAGGACAACAAAGAGAAAAAGTAGAAGAAGAAAAAAATAAAGAAAAAGAAGAAAAAGGGAAAGAAACAAAGAAAATAATTGAAAGGAAAATAAAGGCGGGAGATGAAAACGAAGAAACAGAAGAAGAAAAACTGAGAAGAAGAAGAAGAAAAAAGAAGAAAAATAAGAAACAAGGAAGACGAAGAAGATAAGGAAGAAAAAGAAAACAAAAAGAAAATGAAAACAAGAAAAAAAATGATGGATCTAATAACGAGAAAAAGAAGAAATGAAAAAAGTACAAACTGTAGAATGAGAAATGTGAAGAAAAAAAACCCCTGAAAAATAGGAGCAGCAGGAAACGAAAAAAAAAAGAAAAAAATGCTTGATTTTTTTTTTGTTTTGTTTTACGGCATGTCATTCCTAGTGTGATTCAACATACTCTATTCTTCTTTTAATATGATGACAACAACATGGTCGTCTTAAAGTCAATGGCCGATAAATTTAGTCTTGTTCATCATTCAACTGAGAATCTCATACACTCTTATCCTCTAATTACCTCTGACCTAGATAAGTGGATACTATTTGGTATAAGAAAGTGTTTCATATGTTCAAATATTTATTCATCTTTTACATATATTTTTTTCTATATGAACGTTTTGTAAGCTAACATGTTTCGCGGTAGTACTATGCTTAATAAATATGTACAGCATAATCACGTTGACACACCGGTTCTCGTCAGATCACCGAAGTTAAGCAACGTTGAGCCCGGCTAATACCAGATGGGTTACCATTTGGGAATTCTAGGTGTTGTATGTGCTCTCCGCTTATCTTGGCATCGTTTCCAGTCGTCCTGAACCTCCACTTGCCACTGGTAGTCAACAATGTCGACTCAGGAGAGGTGTGGTTGGTGATTGCGCAACTCTTGCCACATAAATTTCACGCGCAGGCACCCTTACAGTGGGTATCCATAGTCTGTCAAGACTGAAGGAAGCCTATGCGTAATAAATAGTTTATTAATTTATTCTATTAAACTCACAGAAAGGAATCTTGAATGCACTACGACATCGGATCAGTGTAGACCGAGTGTAGTTTCAGCTAGCAAGAACACTCGACGTTTTTAACTGCTTCCAGGTTGGGGTCACATTTCTTTATTCATTCCAATACATAAAACACTCAATTGACAATGAGAATGAAAAAAAAAAATGAAAATAAACCAAAAAGCAAGAAATAAGATCCATTCCTACTTTCTACTTAAAATCTCTTTTTTTTATATATTTTTATTAGTTTGTTCAAGCTGGGGATGGGGAATTCTCCTGGATGCCAAAACGTTACTCCCTATCTCATAAATTCCAAACAAGCTATTCTTTTAAGATTCTTAGTGCCCCTTTAAGTGCAATTATTTGAATGTCTCTTGCACTTGATTTACCGGTTATATTTGTTGTTGTTTTTTTAAATTAATTTTCATTACATCAGTTGTTCCCATACTAGAATGACGGGCATTTTCTTATGATTCCAACTTTTTTTTATTAATCTTATAAATAAAACCTTGATATTCTATTATCTTTCCCTCTCAGCCCTGTTTAAAACAGCATTTTTAGGGACATAAACTTCTACTAGGGTTGCCTTCTCGCACTTCCTGCCCCATATCACTATGTCAGAGGTCAAAATAGACTTCGTAGCTTAGTGGGGGGGGTGCAACTTTCTCTTCCCTGCAACCTCTTTTTCACAGAAGAGACATTGCGAGTTTGTCTCTGCTTTATCATTATTTCCATGACAAGTGCTCGTTTAAACTTCAATCTACAACCCCCCCTTACCAAACTTTCACAAAAACACTCGTCTTACTTAAACCACTGTCAATAATTCCCTCGCTCTTTATCTGTGCCTAAACCTAAACATAGATTCCATGAACAAAGCTTCTTTCTTAGAACTGAGCGCCTGTATGAATTCTCTTCTGTTTTCCAGCTACTACAATTTAGTCGTCTTCAAGTCCAACGTAAACAAATTCTTGATGAACTCTCCCCCTAAGTAATCCAATTTACCAAATTTTAACAACGAACAATTACTACGACATTTTCCCTTTGGGCACTGTTCACGCATTAACCCTTATCCTCGAGTGGCCTCTGGGACTTGAACAATGATGACTCCTTTGTAAAAAAAAAATAAATAAATAAAAAAATAATAGATCTGGTTTCCTGAGAGGTATTTATACTTTCTAGTATACTAGCCTGGGTGCCCGGCGTTACCCGGATGTTTGGAGGTGTGTGTTGAGAGTTAAAAAAAAGTGGTAGTAGGCAGGCAGGCAGGCTCGAACCCGTAACGTGAAAGCAGAAAAGAAAGTGAAAGAAAACCTGAAGTCTTACCCATACTACATGACGCAACTGGAGATCCGGAACGTTGGAATTAGTAAAGTTATTCCAACCGATAGGATTACTTGCAAAAAATGGCGACGCAAAATAAAACAACAAAAAAAAACCGGCCCTCCTTATAGAAAACTGTCCAGTTAAGGGTGAAGGAATAAACGTTTTTGGACAATTTTTGAATATTTGTCGTCCGAAAGGTCATACTTCAAAATCATATCGATCTTGTGAAAATCCGTCGCCTCTGTCGAAAGTTTTAGCCAGACATACAAACATACATACGTTTAAACAGACAGGTAAGATTTATATAATGGATTATCCGAAGACTTGTTGCTCTATTCGATATTAGAGTTTTTACAGATCGTCCATCGAGAATATTTACACGCGCCGTTGTGTCACATCATATAACAGCCGTTTCCCAGTAGAATTTTACAGCTGGATGTAAGGTGGCTAACACTTTTTATTTTTTATGCGGCAGAAATTGCACTTGTCATTTCTGAGACTGCTCGTCTTTGATCTTTCTGAGACTACAAGCCTTGATCTTTGGCAGTAATTATAATCCTATCCTGATCATAGTGAAGCGATCCTCATTTTAGCCAATCTCTAGAGACTTCTTAATCTATTAAGACACCAGTTAATTCAACAAGAAAATATTTTTATAGTTTTTACAATGGAAGTTCTTGGTGTATTTTGGCGACTCTTGCATATCATTTCCGTAGCAGACTTATTTCCTGATACTATCTCATTTGTAAAAGAGTCTTGTCGAAAATGTTTAACCAGTTTCGTGATCGAGGTTGTATTGTTGAACGCATATATACTTTTCTAGCTTGCACCTTTCAAATGCTTGCACAAACATCAAATATACACCTCACAATTATTTTGTTGTTATTCTCAAAATCAACACAGAAACGAATTTATCAACATAACTTTCATTTACAATTAAGCTTTTGACCATTAACTAAGAGACAAATGTTTAGTTGAAGCGGGGTTTTTGTGTGTGACACGACGGCAGAGAAATGTCAATAATGCTCAACGGCCGTCAGTCTTTTGCATTTTCTCTCTCTTTCTCACCGATTTATGTTCTGTCTTATATAGAAATCAATCCGTATTCCTGGAATGTAAATATCAAGATATTACATTCATCCTTTTTATATTGTGTTGCGCAATTCATAACCTTTAAATGCAAAGATTTCCCTTTTCTTAGTGATAATTACAATTTCGGTCATAATATGGGACACAAGAATGTAAATCAAAAATCCATCTAGAATGTGCATGTGTGCACATCTCTACTTTCATCAGCGTCACCCCAATATCTAACAGCTGCTCTGCTGGATCTTGCTTCGTGATATTGATATACTATTTTGAATAAGTTGTAAATTTCATAAAATCACATTGTGATCGCATAGAAGAGACACACATTGTATGAATGCAGCTGGTATTCCGCTACAATTTTTTTAGTTGCTTTTTCATGGTGTAATAAATATTCATGTCTGTCGATCACCTGTCTATAAGTAATGGTATATTTATAAGTAAGCAGCCTAGACAGGATGTACAGGTGTGTACGTATTAATATGTTAGGTCTGTTTATATCCGTTTTTAACCAATATATAATTCAATGCTTCTTGTATATTATAATAGTATTATTATGCGTCAGGTGAAAAATGCAACAAATATAGCTAAACAAAATTGTGAGTTACATGTGCACAAAATAACAAAATAATTATATATATATATATATATATATATATATAATTATTTTGTTATTTTGTGCACATGTAACTCACAATTTTGTTTATCTATATTTGTTGCATTTTTCACCTGACGCATAATAATACTATTAACTCTTTAATATTTATAATATATTTTAAGTTTACCATTTTGATTACCTTAGTAAACTTATTGTAACTTTTATTATATATATATATATATATATATATATATATATATATATATATATATATATATATATATATATATATATTGTGCGCAGGGCGTTAGCTTAGTCGGCAGAGTTCTTGCCTCGCATGCAAGAGGCTCGGGTTTCGAATCCCGGGTTCAGATGTGTCTAAATGAGGACGGAACTTGAATCTTGAACTTCCGATTTGTTGGCTTTCATGGGTCTTGTGGATTGCGACGTTGTTTGGCTATAGAATTATACATATACATATATATATATATATATATATACACACACACACACACACACATATATATATATATATATATACAAAATGAAAATATCAACAACACAAAATAATATACTGGTGCATATAGATTTGATTAGCAATGCAGTAAACAGGATACATAAAAGTAATAGAGGCAATAAAAGCTCTTCATACCTAGGCATTTCGAAGCCTAATGCTTCTCATTCGAGGAGGAGGAATACTCAACTGGTTATCTCTCACGTCCTCTTCTACGCAGGATATCTTAATATTTTGTTCCTAATGTTCCTATGGCTAAACGTTACATTCTTTCTTCGTTACCTAACACCCTTTTCTAATCGTCTGATACGAAGCATTTGGCTTCTAAATGTCATGGCATAAAAGCTTTAATAACGATTACTCCTTTTTTATGCGTCTTTCTCAGTTCTTCCTTTTCCATTTTTCTTATTTTCATCTCTTCTTTACCCCTCCCCATTAAAATCTATCCGTTAGTAGTTCCTTGTTTCCCTCAGTAAAAGTATATGAAAATTCTTATATACATGTAAAACGTACTTGGATTATATCTTAAAAATGATTATAGGTCTGAAGATGTAGGTTCTCTGTAAAGAGGTATTGCTTTAACATGTGTGCATATATGTAGCCAATAATGGTTTTATAAATAAACATACTATATAGTAATCCACATACATACAGTTTCGCTGTATGATAGCTCTTGGAGTGTAGGTAAATCTCCCATGACGGACCAGGGATCGAACCTACAATTATTGTGTTGGTAGTCAGCATCTCTACGATATTGGTGCTTACCAACAATACCACCAAATGTCTTTTGATCTATACATGTGACAACTGCTTTTACGGTACGAGATTTGTTTGCTCATTTCCATACGAAGAGCTTCACGTATACTAAGCAGTAGGTGATGCCATTTACGACGGTACTCTACCAAGAAAAAGTGCTTAAATAACCATAGCAACGTTCCAGACATAATACCATCTGTTTTTTCCACAGGTATCGATTAGAAAGAGATTCAAAATTGCATTTTTATGATGAGTGAACTTTATACCATGAGACAGAAAGATTAAAAGACAGAAAGATTGAAAGAAAGAAATTGGAAGAAAGAGGAGGCAGTAAAGAGAGATATTTATATATGCGATTAAAATTTGTATCCGCCAGGAACTACTGCTTACCGTAGGTTGAAGAAAGAATGTAAAATCGGAAAACAGATCGAGGTAGCTTCGTTCATCGCCCATGAAAAATATAGAGAACGAACGTTACAGAGAAAACACTGTTTGGGAATTGAGATGGATCATATTGTTGGATAACAGGGGCAACAAATTATCGATGAACAATGCTTTGAACTGCAACGATGATGTATTACTTTGAAAGGATAACGAATACGTGTACATGATGGGGCTTCAAACGACAAGACGAGACAATGTTCACATTCTGCATCCTGCAGGGTCTCTTCTCCCCGGCTTCTCGTCTGACTTCTTCGACTAACTTTTTTCAACACCTTTCTACTTTTCTAACCTACGTATATATATATATATATATATATATATATATATATATATATATATATATATATATATATATATATATATATATATACATATATATACATATATATATATATATATATATATATATAGTCATCTACATCAGTGCGGCCAGACAAGCAGCTACCTCAAACCAGGATCGAAACCTGATCACTAGTCGGAGCTTCTAATCGTTACGCTATACGGCTGCTGCTATGCGGGCAGTGAAGTTACAATTTTTTTTTGACATTGTCCAAATACCTAAGTTCCTTTTGTTTACACAAAGAGCATCGCTTCATACGCTAATGGTAATTTGTATATCACTTCCCAATTTGCTCAACCTAAGATACGGAGCATTATAGACATCCAGACACGGTACTGTTTCGCTGTTTCACAGCTCATTAGTATGGGTATATACTAATGAATATATGTATATGCATATGTATATATATATATATATATATATATATAGGCATATGAAGGTGTATAAAAAGAATACGAAAAGTATGAAGGCTTATAGATTTTCTTTATTCGTTTTCTATTGGTGATGTGCAGGAATACAAACTATTATTATAAAGAAATAAAAAAAAAGCTTTTTGTACATGTACGTGATTTTCGAAATATTCCTTCGTCTTCATTAGTGTAGTGAAAGTGATGTGTATGCACGAGGAGGAGGAAAAAACAGAGGACGGAGGAGGAGGTATAGCCAATGAGAAGGTTCCACATTAGTTTTAAATACATATACATATAAGTACGCACATACACATATGGACACAATACATATGCACATATATACGAAAAATAAAAATAATGAAACAGTAAATAAATATGAAGAAACGCGCATTTAACTGTCTAACATGTTGAATTCCAACGGTAGTATTTATTTCAGGAGAGAACAAAGATTCAAAATTCAAATCCAGACGTTATAAGGAGAGAAGCTGTAAAATCATTTGTATGTATATATATATATATATATATATAGCATGCTTTGAATCGACCTGTTACGCACACCATTTGAAAAGCGAACATTTTTCCGAAATTAATAATGGAATACGTCGCATGAATACAAGTAAGACCTTTTACCATACAACTGAATGAATATATATTAAAAAAATAAAAAATAATAATATATATATGTACTTATTGATTTGTAAATCGCCACTTGTTCTCGTCTCCTCTTACCAACAGCGACTATAATTCATTCCTCGCATTGTGACAGCCTTCTAAATCTCTTTTACATACCTATCCCACACAATGCTTCAAGCAAACTACATATCAATCCTATATATATATATATATATATATATATATATATTAAAACTATTTCTCTGTGATTACGCCATTTTCACGTCCACAAAGAATCTTTTCAGCCGACATCTATATAACGTATCTAGCTATTATTATTGTAACACAGATTTTTTTGTCGGAAAATATATTTGTTCTCAATAATTTATTTATTGGGAATATTATCCTCATCTTTCTTAGATGTTGTTTCATGATATTTTGGCCAACTATTCCTCAACTGGTAACCGCGACGGGATAGGAACTCTGAATCTCCTAACTGCTTTCTCAGTAATTACTGCCTTCCATAGCTGTTGCCATCTAACTACGTTTTTGACCAAGTATGGCTCTGGCCGGCTTGTGATAGGATTGAAACCACTATCCTCAGGTATTTTCACCTGGAACCGTACAGATTAAACGTCTCTATGCACTACGCCACGGGCCCGGAGAAAGATGAGAATAATAGTCCGCAATAAATAAATAAATAAATAATACTCATCTCAATTATGAGTTCCAAATGAATAATAAGTATATTTGTTTTTATTTATCAAAAATTCCTTGTTATTGTTTATAGAATTTAGTAAAGTTAAATTCTTAAAATGTTATTTAACCATCGTTCTCATTGAATTGCATTTTCTCTTTAAACCAAATTTAATTCTATCTACACGATAATAATAATACTTTTCCTGCTCAGATAATTCGGCAATAATATGCGACCATATAAATATTAGTAGAAATAGATAACAGATATCCATCTCATTTACTTATGAATTAATGTAATGGTCTTACAATTTCAGAAAACTTTATTTGCAAACAATTCTAACAGATATAAACGAGTTCATTTCTTGTAGCATTATACATATCAAATTATTCTCCACAAACTTTTTAAACGCCGAATAATTTTATCTTGTATTCGTAGTTATGTTAACCAGATAAACAATGGAATATTTTAGTTGATATTTAAATACGAGCAGAAACTTCCGTATCCTACATATTTTTACATATATATTGTGTTTTCATATTAGATATTCACCCAGTTCATTATTAATAGATGTCAACTGACAAGCCATTAAATAGATACTGCTTTTTGACATTAAGCAAGAAACGAAATGATATGCTCTAAAACACAAAACAACACTAACGATATAAATTGTACATCGCTATAAAATGTCTGGATTGTGATGTTACAAACTATACAACATTTCGTTTTAAATAACCAGAAAAGGATGATATGCCGTAATGTTTACAATAGAGAAGTTGTCAACCACATAAAAAAGTAACCTATTAACCGACATGCAATATGGTTTCCGTTCTGAGAGATCAACAGCTGATTTGCTGACGGTAAGATAACACAGGATCAATGAATCTATTGAATGTGAATTTATTTCTATGGCAATCGCTCCTGACCTATCTAAGGCATTTGATAGGGATTGACGTAAGGATCTACTTCAGAAGTTCAGCCATTACTGATCATCAATGTCTCATCAACTTCTTAACGCTTATGAAACGTTATCTTTGAGTGGCCACCTGACCTTCATAAGTGAGGACTTTTTAGTAAAAAAAGAAGGGACAAACGTTTTCCATTTTTGATACGTGAAATACTCATGTCTGCAAAAGCAGTTAAACCTCCACAAACAAATATCTTCACTTTACGATTTATAAAAAGTTGAGTATCGAATGCAGTCGCAAATACTGGGGACATTTTTACCAAAAAGAACAGAAATAAGTTATACACCATCCAACTATTCCTACAGCTATACATAGAAAACGGAACTATAAAACCTGCTATGGGGCAAGAAGAAGAAAGAAGCAACCTTATTAGAAGTTAGTGTCCCCAATGATACTGGGTTAAACAGCTAAAAGGGAAAAGAGAACAAAATACAAACGCATTATATATAACATGAAAAGAAACGGAAATCTTATGAAGGATGTTTCTCATTCCAATTATTATAAGAACAACTGAACTGATGAAAAAGAATTTAAAAAACTTCCTGGCAAATATAACCAGTGGACCAAGTGCGAAAGAGATTCAAACGAGTTCACTTAAAAGGAGAGTCAGAATCTTAAAAACGATCTCCCGATTGGAATATCTAAGTTAACGAGTGAATATTTGGCATCCGATAGGATGTTCCATTCCCAGTCTGAACAAACTGAAAGTCAAGTCTTCTTTATTCGTGGCAGAAATATAGTTTATACGACATCAATATTTTATAGGTCTTTGGAGACAAGACGTCAATTCGCTTATTGATACCGACTTTCTAGTTGGTGAGAAAAAACTATAAAACGCAGCAGATCGGCTCAGCGTGGTTTGGATTGAATAAATTGTGAGTTTTCTTTAAATTCCTGTAGACTTTACAAGATGATAAACACTACAGCAAATGACCAATCCTTTTAATCCTTCCAGATTTTCGGCAATTTTGACATCCCCTTCTCCTAAAAAAGTCATTCCAAATGTAACGTTTACAGAGTATTTTAAATTCCACTTTAATTCTCTAACGTGTAAATTAAAATGTTCATAATATATAAAATACTCGTGCCAGTAAGGTTTTCGTAACACAGAAATACACGTGGACGCCTTAATGAGTGTTTCTAGACTCAAATGGCAATTTCTTATCGAATAGATTGTTTTCCTAACGAAAAAAAGCGACTTTAACTATTTTTGATATTAGGTCCCTTTTCATTTGATTTTTATCATAGTATATTTAAAATAAGGTCAATAAATTTTAAGTTACGATTATTGGTATTGGTCCTCGACAAAAGGAGTATGGACCTGTAAATTCACGGTTAGTCCGTTCGTTTGTCCGCATTTTCTCAATAACTACGCTTTTAAATCTTTTGAAATTCTGTGCAAACATTAAACATGATATGAGTAAAAAAGTAACCGAACGGATTTTTCGGGAAAACTCAGGTTGTGCCCCCTAGGGGTGCCTTTCGGGTTACAATGGCTAAAATTGACACTTTGTGCTTATTAAAAACAAAATGATGTCTTGGATTTTTTTAATAAACTTTCTGGAAAGTTGCAACTAACTGATTTCTATGTAATTGTGTTTGTCTATACTTTGCGATAACTTTTGGGTGTGCCGCAGGGGCTCTTTTAGGGCTAATAAAAACACTCCATTTTTGGGACTATTTTACCATATTTGTCCCAAATTTTCTGTGTATGTCTATTTAGCAGTTGGTTTTGTGTATGTCTATTTGCAGTTGGTGCTGAACTCAAATTGATGTACTTAATCATTTCTTTTTTTTTCATGGTTCAGAACTCAAATTTACATATGTTAAGGCCTAAAACGGCATCGTTTGTTCATTTTCACCAGGATTTGACACCCTCTGGGGACTTTTGGGGTTAAATTTGGGGGGTGCTGAACTAAGTCATTTTTTGTGCCTCGTTCACTATGAACTCACGGGGGATCACCATGCTTCACTTGTTATTACATTTAGTTGCCTGGAATTAATTGTATTTATTCACTAGTTGAAGTAGCCGGCGTTACCAGGTTGTGTTTGATATATTTGAATGTTCCGTCATCATACATCTGATTGATTAAACGAAACATTAATTCATAATCACTTCGTTTTTTACTCCACCATGGAGGTCTCGACTGTAGCCCTGATTCTCTTTTCTAGTTTAATCTTTTATATTTTAGTCCTTCTTTCAAAATATGATGTAATTCTTGCAATTATCATTTTATATTAAACTCTTAATCTTAAACAACTTGAAGAAAGAAATTTATGTGCGCATGCGCAAAAAGAAATAAAAACATATCGGCTTGTTGAAATGAACATTTCGCATTTCAACCGCCCGGTATATGTCTGCACACGTAATCTATCAACCCAAGCTAAGGATTTACTCATTATAAACAATCCTTGGTGTATAATTACTATTTCCTGTTAATTTTAGTGATATGTAACCAGTAGTTTAATAGTTTACCTGTTAACTAGTTGCACACACACACACACACACACATATCTACTTTCTTTTTGTTTATATAGATTTAAAAGTTTTTTGCATTTGAAAAATATTCTTTAATCATTTTATAGAAGTTAAGTAAAAAAATGAGTTTTTTGTTCTTGTATGATTTACGATCGAAAATTTCGTTAGTCTATTTCGGTTAACACTAAGAAAATACTATGTATAAATATCCAAGGACTTAACCAGGAGATTAGATACAAGAGTAAACCATGATGAAATTTTCTGTATATATATATATATATATATATATATATATATATATATATATATATATATATATATACACACACACATTATATATATATATATATATACATTATATATATATATATATATATATGTATATATATATATATATATATATGTAGAACACATTTATAAGGCAAGTGTTCACCTAACCTGTAAACTATCTTTTTTCCTTTTTAGCGAGGTGGGGGATTGAATTCTTCTATTTCTGTTGGGACGTGATATTCTTTAAATCTAATTTTTTTTACAAGTTGGTCACCACTTATCAAGGCCCTGAAGCTACTCAGGGATAAGGGTTATTGTAAGTACAGTACGTTAGTGTGGATATTTAAAGTGTCTACTTAAGGTGGCGGTTCATCAGGAATTTCTTTACGTTGGACTTGAAGACATCCAAGTTGTAGTCAGGAGGGAAGCAGGCCGACGGAACAGAGTTCCACAGGCGTGCAGTCCTAAGAAAGAAGCTTTTCTACTTACATTTGATTTCATCCTAGTGAATTTGTAATACACAATTGTTTGTTTATTAGTTATTACAATTATGTTTATCATTTTTGTTATGGCGTTTGTTATTATATATTAATGGTTTCTTCTCTGCAAAAAAGCATATGAAAAGCATCCAGATCAAAACTATGGTAAATGGCTGCATTACAAACAAAGAGGGAGTGACTGACTAGGAAACCCCGTATCACGAAAATCTCTAAAAAACACGAAGAAACATCGATTCCATGCAATAGCATCTCAAGGATAAAACAGAGAAAAATAGTTTCAAATTTATCATCTCCGTCTACTTATCAAGCATTGTCGAAGAATATACAGAAATAGATAATATATATATATATATATATATATGTATATATATATATATATATATATGCATATATATACATATACATATATATATATATATATATGAGAGAAAGAAAATAAAAACTGTAAATTGAACTTTAAAAACAAAATTTATTGTTCGATTTAATACGCCAACAAACAATTTACAAATTCCTTATTCTTCGGAGTTTCAAATAATGCTATTTTAGTTATTCTTCTCATCAGAGGACATAAAATAAATCAGCAAATTATATTCGTAGCAATGATAGAATTTGCTAGCTACATTTGTAGTAATTTTTCTGATTTCTTTATGTCCTCTGAGGAGAAGAATAACAATAGCATTCTTTGAAACTCCACTGAATAAGGACTTTGTTTCCTGAAGTATTCAGTCGAACAATAAATGTTGATTGTAAAGTTCAACTTGCAGTTTTAATTTTCTTTCTCTTATAATAAGCTCTACTCTCTATTGCTTACAGAGCTGTTTTAATTCGGTTGGGATTAAATTTTCTATATATAAATACTCTTATTTATATTAGTTGGACGTTTACCATTGCGTATATCAGGTAAACACTACATCCCTTTGTTTTCATTAATATATATATATATCTGCGTGTATATATATATATATATATATATATATCTGTGTGCATATATATAATATTGTATACCAAAGGTACTTAAGCTTTTCTGCATTTTTCCCATATCATTTATATGCTAGTTTACATGTTCCAGAATAGATTTTGTAATCTTAGTATTAAATTTATTTATATATTTGTTTTTAAAATTTTATTATTTTATTTTTTACTATATATTCGTATAAATAATATTCGTATGGTTTTACATTTTGTTATTGGGGAAGTGGTGTTTTCCAGTGAAGAACATGTATTTCACAGCTGCACTGTTTTAAAAGTCAGAAACAACTACATTGTAGGCAGCTGAGGAGCCTTGTTTTTCTATTTCAAAAAAGTTTAGTTTAAATAATTTATAAGTATTTGATTTGTAGAAATATGAACTTTATAGGCAAAATATTTTATTTATCATTTGATTAAAATATATCTGCGTTGAAATACAAGATCGAACAGCATTATGAAATTGTCCGTGGCATAAAGTTTTGATATTTGTAAATAATTCCTGTTTTATTTAAGTTGAATTCACGAAAGCAAAATTAATCCTACTTCGTTTACGTTATAAAGCTTACATTTTTTTACTGCTAAAAATATTTGAAAAACCATACTGCACAAAAGCCACGGATCGTAATGATCATTAAACCTACTTGCTTTTGGTTTTTAGTTCCAAAACTTCAAAGCACTTCAGTCGAATTTAATGGAAGTCGAAGATCTTTTTTCTTTTTCTAGATTTTAGAAATAGTTTTGCATAAAAACATACCTTTTTACGGAGTCATATTTGCGAAAACTGAATATAAAATTCCAGAAAATTTAGAGCGTTTTTATCGAACTATCGACTATGGCAACTATTTAGTAAAAGATTCAGTGCCAACAAAAAATTAAAAAAATATGTATTGATCATTTCGAGTTTTACATAGCGCCGACTCTAGAAGTGTAAGCCTCGTTTAGTTTTAGAACTAGTTTCCGATGGTTCGTTGTATTACACAAGTCCTGGGAGGTAACTGGTTCGCAGTAGACAGTTCTCGAGTTGGAATCCACAGACCAAAAGATTCTTCGCGTGTTGCAACAACATATGCGACATTGCTACAGAAAGGTTTAATGTTTATGGAGCAGTTCTGGTTTCTGATTGGTTAGTAGCAGAACGTGAATTAATTCGATTCGTCAGTTCCTTGCAGCATCGTTTATAAATAGAATCTCCCTACTGTGTGGGATCATACCACATAACATATCCTCCGGGATGATGGGACGTGTCTCCTAGCGGCTTCGGCTGCAGGGAGAGAGGGTAGTACATGTCAAGGATTCGTCACTTGACACTCAGCCCAACCGGTGAGGGGCCGGGAACCGGCCCAGCACCTGTAGGACTGACGTACACCGCCTGGGTAATACCTAGGAGGTCCACCCTCCCAGGCCTTGCCACCGGGCTTTCCGGGGGGGCAAGTTTATTGCTTGCTGCCTGAGGCGCCCCGACCGGAGAATGCTGACGGGGTTACTCAGGCAATTTTTAAAATTTCAGGAGTGCCCCTCCTTTAGGGGAGCCTGCGGGGTCCCCACTTTCCAGGCCTTGTGCCACATTTTGCTGAGGTGGGCAGCAAATAAATCTCTACCCCATTACATATCCTCCGGGATGAGGGGATGTGTCTCCTAGCGGCTTCGGCTGCAGGGATACAGGGTAGTAGTACTCGTCAAGAATTTATTCTGGACACTCAGCCCGACAGGTGAGGGGCCGACATTCGGCCCAGCACCTGTCGGACTGAGGTACACCGCTTGGGTACTACCTAGGAGGTCCACCCTCCCAGGCCTTTCCACCGGACTTTCTGGTGGAGCAAGTTAATTGCTTGTCGCCTGAGGCGCCCCTACCGGGGAATGCCCACGGGGTGCCCAGGCAATTTTTGATGAGCCAAGAGTGCCTCTCCTTTAGGGGAGCTTGTCTACATCCACCTTCCGGCCTTGTTCCATATTTTGGTGTGGTCAACAGCAAATAACTACCCCATTACAATAAAAAAAAATATTGTAACTCGCTTATCAAAAAAATCATACCCCCTCATAACGGAGGTCCCTAAATGCCGGAAAGTTTTCTACTCTAATAGTTTCTTCCCTCGAACGGCTTCACCTTGGAATTCCCTTACTGCTGCCTGCTTTCGTGACTGTGCAAATGTTTAAATGTAACTTAAACCAACATTTTCTTCATCTCTCCTTAGCATGGTCCCACATAGTAGCTCCTTATGCCCAAGTGACGATATGGCTCGTAAGGTGTGAACGTGAGTATATATATATATATATATATATATATATATATATATATATATATATATATATATATATATATATACACACACACATTTATTCATCTAGACCGACTTATTCTCTGCGCCAATAACTTGATGAGTTGTCTTTATTTGGCGGCCGACAACAATGAAAGCATTGTTGGCGCCGTCGGGGAAATGACTGGAATGTGAAGAATGCTACTAATCATTGGGAACGGACCAATAACAGCAGCGGCAATTGCAGTGTATCGCTCGCTATAGACACGCGCACTGACTCCGAACCGAACGGCCAATCTTGTAAACATCTACTGGGGATATTTCTGAGATGTGCTATTGTTATTTTAATAAGTCTCTGCAATTATATTACCAGGAGAGGTTATCGCCACGGATTGACTACCTGGGTGTCTCAAGTTCGAATCCGTTTTGTTCTACAAAATCATTTTATTGGCAACCTTCACGTGGTTCCTGACGTTTTTCTAGAAATAATACTAAGAAAAATATCGAGGAAACCAATTCCCACAATCGAATGTTCAGATTCAGATAAGGGGATGAGTATGAAATAATAAACATTGTATTTTATACATGCCGAGTGATCGTAGTTGCTTGAGAGATGCGTTCATAGTCCAAAATAAAATCAGTTGCTCTCCTCCCTTTAGGAAGTCACGTGCAAAAGCTGATATATACCCAGGCAAGCCAAAAAAAAAAAAAGTAAATAAATATTTCTCATTTTATTACTAGTGGTAATAAATGTAACAGATCGTTTTTTTATTATTATTTAACCGCCTCACGATACCGCCTCACGATGCCAGCCGAAGTGAAGGGAGCTGAAAAACCAGCTAGAACAAAATTACTATCACATATGACTTGGAATCTACAAAGTGTTACAGACAAGTAGCATCTGTTTACAGGCCCATTTGTGTGTATTACTTAAATTTTGTTATTCGAATGTTACGGTGGCCAAGTTGGTACGACAGAGATTGGCAGCCGATGTGTACCAAGTTCGAATCTAGGTTATTCCATAAAAACACATCTGCTTAGAATTTTGGCAACCTTCATATTATCATTCCCATGACTACCACATACCGTTAGAAAAGAAAAAGAATGACTTAAACACTATCGGGTAAACCAATGCCAACTACAGATTTTATTTTTATTGCATAAAGAAGTACGATTATTAAATTCTTGTTGTGTTTTTTAAAAGCGTTAATTTCAATTCAATGCAATTATCTATAAAAAAACTTTTATGTGTGTGAGGGTTTGAAATAAACTTCACTTCCGTTTACTTATTTGGGGGGGAAGTTATTAACAGCATAATCTTCTCTTCTCTTCTCTTCTCTATTCTATTCTTTTCTATTCTATCTTCTTCTATCTTCTATCTATCTATATAAATAAAATGAACTCATTTTTTCCCGTCTGATTTTGACATTAATAGGATTAAAAATCAAGATATTTCATGCAAATATAATATGCACAAACGGCAGAACAATATCTGAGGTGTGTTATAGGCTTATTATTTCTCAAATTCCTCGATAATCTTAGATTTCTATACTTTTTCTGCTGAGAAGTCACGGCCAAAATCGGTTAAGATCAATGGAAGTGGTAAAATATTTTCTCTCTAATAAATTCCTCCTCCCCCTGCCACCACTTAACACCGTTTGGGGATCGTTCACAAGGAACAGTTGAGAAGAGAACACCGGTTTGGCTTCGTAGTTCTTTCATGTGAAGTTATTTAAAATCACTAAACTAAGCTGCAGTGCTCTGTGGCGTAGTGGTTAGCGTGCTGGACAATTCACATTATATTTTCACGTTCGCGCCGACCTAGCGTAGTCGTTTTGTTTTTTTTCCTAAAAAACTGGAATGGACTTTTCTTGGTGGCCGAACTGTTAACGTTGCAGATGTTTTTGTTTTTTTTCACACTTTATTTTCCTACTTTTACTCATGACTCCGGGTTTGATCCTTCCTACTTACCTCATAAACGACCTCCCTGATAATATTGTTTCGGAGATGGGTATATTTGCCGATGACACCACTCTCTATAACAGATATGAGGGGAAAACAAATGAACACATATCCAAGAAAATGGCAGAAACACTAGAGGATGACCTCCAATCCGTAGTGGAATGGGGACAAAAATGGTTGGTCTCATTCAATGCTGCTAAGACTAAGCTTGTTTCCTTCAATAACTACAAGAAACCTTCTCTACCACCAATAGCAATGGCCAAGAACACATTGCCTGAAAGTACTTCTTTTAAACTCCTCGGCCTAACGTTTACAGGGAATATGAACTGGAATAGATACATTGAGAGCATTGCCAAGGCTGCTGCAAGGAAGGTTGGCTCCCTCTACCGTGCTAGAAAACTACTTACGCCTGCCAGTATCCTATACCTCTATAAGGCAACCATTCGCCCATGTATGGAGTACTGTTGTCACATCTGGGCTGGTGCATCTGCTGCTTGTCTCTCGCTCCTGGACAGGGTTCAAAAAAGAGTCGCAAACCTGATAGGTCCTGAACTGTCATCTGGGCTTCAACCTCTGTCCCATCGACGAGATGTTGCATCCCTCTGCCTGTTCTACAAATACTTTAATGGTGAATGCTCTGACGAACTGCAAACACTTGTACCTCCCCGACGTAACTACCCCCGACAAACCCGACAAGCTACTAAGTCTCATCCCTTTACAGTGGAGATCCCTAGGTGCAAGAAAGCCTTTTACTCCAATAGTTTCTTCCCCAGAACTGCGGGTCTTTGGAACTCCCTTCCGGGATTCTGCTTTCCCAACTGCAATGATATGCAGAAGTTCAAGTGTAATGTTAACAAACATCTTTCTACTCTTCTCCCTTCATAATGACCCCGCTAATTAATTCCCTAATAGTAGCCCCCTGCTTCAAAGTGGCACTGTGCCTTGTTTGGGGTGAAAATTGAATAAAAGAAAAAAAAAAAAAAAAAAAAACCTACCATAACATTTTTTAAAACTCCCCCCGTCCCGGAAACAAACACTCGGGCAACGCCGGGTACCCCCGCTAGTTTTAAATAAATTAACATGTTTTAATAAATGGACGCGTTGGAAACTCACTTCCGACTTCGGTAAAGTCATTCATTTTAACCTTTATTAATCTTATTACCGGAGACGCCGGCTTTGCTCGGGCGTAAAATTCGCTCAAATATGATATTTTAATTTGTACAAATTTCATATATATTATTTCGGGGTCGTGATTTCAAAAATTAAAAAAAAGATATTTGTGTGCCATCAGCATGAATCGAAACTGCAGCATTCAAAGTTAGTGACTTTAACACTACCACCATAACACGTATGTGAACTGATTTATTATTAAATATTAAAAATAAACTTAGATTAATGTAGAAAATGTATAAGGATTTTTTTCAATTTTGTACCTTTTTCAACCCCATGAAAACTATTTTGTACCTTTTTCAACCCCATGAAAACTATTTTGTACCTTTTTCAACCCCATGAAAACTATTTTGTACCTTTTTCAACCCCATGAAAACTATTTTGTACCTTTTTCAACCCCATGAAAACTATTTTAATCGGCTAAAGACCCATTAAATTAAGGACCGTAAAAAAAACCCAATATTAAAAAAAAAACAATATTAAGGCCCCTAGCGCTGCTTTGCGATTTTTCGTTTCGGGGAAGATAGAGTTTGAAAATAAGATCTCTGCCTTATTTCACCTATAGCAGATTATGAAAGCAGTAAGGTTTGCGCCTTTACATCTAATTGAACTTGATATCCCGTGTTTTTTCGAATCTGTGACTGTTTAAACTCCGAGAACAGATTTATACTTCTATCGCTTCTTCATATCTACAGAAGACTGTATCACACTTTGGAATTACCTAGTTGGGTTTGATTTTTTCTTTCATCCTTTTTTCTCCTCTTCCGTTATTTAACTGAACAAACATTTTACAAACATTATTTTGCATTCTTTGACCACCTGCATAAAATGCAGTTTCATAAAATGCTAAAACCAGCAAATTTTAGTTCTGCTATTTATGAAATTTGCTAGCTAGTTTTTTTTTCCTATGAAGAGAAGAATCTTGCAATTTTTTAAACTCCGTGAAATTAGAATATTTCTAACCGTCTTTATTTATTAGAGGTATTCTGTAAAAAAATAAATTTTATATGTAAATTTTGGTTTACAGTTTTTATTTATGATACTAGCTTCTCATATGTATAAATAAATATATATATATATGTATATATATATATATATACATTGTCGTATATAAACTTATGCGCATGGCTGTATTATTTGTCATGTGAATAATTGCTAAAGGTTGAATGGAATGTAAGGAATAATATGCATTCATTTCGTACACGTTTTTCTTGCAAGATTCCATCACGATGCGTTTGTCTTAAAATAACTTTGCTCAAAATATCGAATCCCATTCAGAAAGTAGATACCAGCTTAAAGCCAATAGAAAAAGAAAGCAAACGCACAACAACATTTAGCATAAAACCTTCTGTGCACATGATTTTAAGCTGATTTGCTACCCCTCGCCGTATGAGTATGCTCAAGCTTACATACAAACATATGTGTACGTTAGCTTGACGCCATAGTACACACACGCACACACACATACACCCACATACATATATACATTTACATGTATCTATACTCCCATATATTTTTTTATTTGTGTATTGTTGTTCATATTAGAAACCCTTTTTTTCTATTTATTTAAAAGGGAAATACAACTTTGTTATATATGGGTCGTGGAATTACATTTATCGGGAAAATATCTAGCTAATTTGCATATTCCTTTAAACATTAATTCTAATGATTTACCTAATATTTTTTTTTGTTTTCTGATGGGACGATTATCTTTAGTAAACTATTACATGTGATTATATTCATGCAGATATTCTACATGATTTATAATTGCGTAAAAAGCTTATAGTAAACACAAACCTCTTTCTCTCTCTCTCTCTCTCTCTCTCTCTATATATATATATATATATATATATATATATATAGTAATTTATAAAATATATATGGCGATTAAGCCACACTGAATATTAATCGCCATATATTTTTTATAAATTACTAACTAGCTCTACCTACGTATTGAACACCTTTGAAGTAAATACTTAAAGTTTACGCATAAATCTATACTTTCGTATATTAATTTTATGTGAGTAAATGAAGTAGTTATATATATTAGTTTTTAAAAAATTGCATACTAAATTCTTGTATTATTTTTTGGTCTACAGACATGAAACTTCATATATAGGTATTCGAACCCATGCTAAAATTGATACTTGGGTTTTAGTCGGGGAAAATACGGTGCAAAAGTGTGACAATTAAAAAAAAATGGAATTTGCTAGGTGAAGCTCGAACACCGGCATTACGAATATGCATGCGTAACGTAATAGCTATTGGTTCATACTCTAATTTTTAGCATTGCTGCAACATGTCTTCATAGCTCAGGCATTAACGTCAAAGGAAAAAAAATCGTAATCTAAACATTTCAGTCTCGATTCTCGGTAGGGGCGCAAAGGTCAATGTTTTAAAAACTTTTAAATCATTACTTTCTATTGGATACAGTGTAATAATAATAATAATAATAATAATACGAAATGTGCATTAATCAAAATATCATATTTAAGCGTATTTTACGACCAGGCAATGCCAGACGACCTGCTAGTATGCGTATAGATATATACTTATACACACACACACAGACACACACACACACACACACACACACATATATATATATATATATATATATATATATATATATATATATATATATATATATATATATATATAAATGAGGTTTTTAAAAACAGAGTAGGAGGCCCTAAAGGTTGGAGGTTTCACCTGTCTTGTTTTTTTTTCCAGAGTGCTCCATGGATTAAAGTTTTTAAAATGCTCAATTACTTTAATTTTTACCGGGTGTCGTTCTTTAAATGTAGACGTGTTTTCTTACTATGAATGCATTTAATATTTGAGTGATTCTGTCTTTTTCTTCATTTACCACACATAACATTTAACAACTTCTTTCTAAGTATTCATTCGCCAGACAGAATTTAAATGCATATTCGTAGTCAATTTGTTTAGTGCTTCTGGCACTAATAATATTGCTTGCACTTTAAGCATACAAACCAATAGACCGATTTAAAATATTTATAATGCTTAAAACCTACGCATGGTAGACCGAGAAAATTATTATTTTAAACTTAAGCTTGACAGCTCAACAAAGAATCATATTTTATATTTAGGCATGATATAGCAACGAAGACAGTGTTTGAACATTAATGATCAACATACTGACAGGTTATCTAATACAGTAAATTGAATACAACTAAAATACGATAGGCTGACTCCATTTAAACGTGTAATTCTGAAAATGGTATTTTAATGGACGGACTGGTAGCCCAATATTCTAATAGTCATGCAACGTAGCATTTAAAAACGTTACAGTTATTTCGCTTAATATTTGTACTTTTAAATAAACGTCGCCATTTTTTTTTTTTTTTGACTTAATGAATTGTCGCATTTTTGCACTAGACGGGGTTTTGAATCATCGCTTAACGACAAGTAAACGGTTTCGGTATTTGGGCGAGTGTAAGTAACAGCCATGACAATTAAACAAGGAAAGCTTCGTGCTGAGGTCAAATGTTTGCCCAAGGCAAACCGGAGGTTTCATAAGCGGAATACACTCCCAATACCTTTACATATTTGAACATTGCAAATGACCTAGTTTTCGCTGACAAGCTCTTCTGTCTTTATTTTACAGACATTTATAAATAAGTAGAATAACTAACATACATTTATATATTGGTAACTAAAAATTTCGACACAAACCTATTAAAAAGCTTGCCCTATCTCTGAATACCCTTTATGTAAAATGTCAAATGTTTAGAGTAATTTGGTAGAAAACGCAGAGATCAATGTTTTTAGATTTGACTCCTATTATGACCCCTTTAACATGTATTGTTTTGGGCTAAATCAAGTTATTAAGTAAGATCCATGCAGAAGGAACCTATATCTAAAATTTCAAGTGTTTATATCCAAAATTGTCGGAGGAGTTTGGTAGAGTTCTCAAAGGTCAAAATCGTTGAGCTTTGACCCCCTTAACAGGTAAATTTTTGGCCGACAACCTATCACAAAGATTTTCCCAAATCTCAGTACCCTGTATATGAAAGTTCGAGTCTGTAGATTTAAAATTGATAGAGTTGCTACGCAGGGAAATGTACACACGCAGACATACAGACACTTTCACTTTTATAGATATACTAGCATTTCAGCCCGTCGTTGCCCGGATGTTGGGAAGTGTATTATAAAAAATAAAAAAGCGGTCATTTTTTAAAAAAAATTTACCCCTATTATGCCCCCTTAACATTTATTGTTTTGGGCTCAAATCAAGTTATTAAATTAGATCCATGTCCAAGAGACCTATATCTAAAATATCAAGTGTGTAGACCCAAAATTGTCGGAGGAGTTTGGTAGCATTCTCAAAGGCCAAACTGTTGAACTTTGCCCCCCTTAACAGCCAAATTCCTGGCCGAAAACCGATCACATCGATTTCCCCAAATCTCAGTACCCTGTATATCAAATTCCGAGTGTGTAGACTTAAAAATAACGGTTATTGCGTAGAGAAATGTACACCCACAAACAGACACACAGATACACAGGTTCTCTTTTATAGATATATAGATATATACACACAAACACACACACATACACCCCCCATATATTTCTATCTTCTGCGAGACATCTGGAAAGTGAAATAAAAACTATAAAACCAATTCCTCGTTTGGAGTGAAATGAATTTTCGTCCGCAAACCAAGCATCAGTCTCCCTCCAAGACGAGATAATTCCAGATGGACCAACATCGACTGCGCGCGAAGGTGTGTCCGAAAATACATGTACCACAAACACACCCACAATGGCATATGAGCACATCATTTAATAGAAAGACAACTAGATGATCACACAACGTTAACTTTTACTAGACGATCACACACGATCCTCTTTATTAAATACAAATTATTAGATAACAACGCAACACCAATAGCAAAGTACAAGTAGATATACATGCAGTATAAAAATGTATACGTAGATTGATATATTTGATAGATAGGACTATTTAAACGCTAAAACGGAAATTGTAGATGAAAATCCGGCCAAACAAGGAAGTAAAGAATTACAATAATGTTATAGAAAGGAATATATATATATATATATATATATATATATATATATATATATATATATATATATATATATATATATATATAGAAAGGTTAAATTTATGGCTACGTAATTTCAAATTTAACATAATTAAATTTGGACTTATGTTTGCAGAAAGAGATCAGTTCGTTTTTAGAGTTTATCATATTGCTACGTTGAGGGGAAGTAATTATAGTTATAGCTTCGGTTTTGCAGAGGCGACATGGCTGGAGTATAAGACAACCTATTTTAGGATAGTCTATTATATTGAGAAAGTGGTATTGTTAGAATTAATTTTTTTTCTTATTAAAGTTGTTAGAGAAGTTCCTTAGTTGTTATTAAAATTTTGGTTGTTAAAAGAAGAAATGTGATTTGATATTCTTTTCTTAATTAATGTTAAAGTAGCAACGATATATGTTTGTACTTTATGAAAAGCTCGAGGTCTGAAATTTATATTAATTTTCTCATTTGTATTAAGGAAATAGTTTGAATTTTGTTCATTGTGTTGAACGAAGGACAATGATTGTACTAGAACTGTTTTGGAGGGGATGATGAGTGTTGTTAGTGTTAGGATGACTGTTAGGAGAAATATTATTATTCTCATTATTATTATCATCATTATTGTTATTACTAGTTGTATGATTATAGATGGAGGGGCTGCTAGTGTGGTATATTGGATTAGCAACTATATCAGAGGAGGATGGGAAGAGGGATGACTAGAAGACAAAATATTAGTGTCTATTATCGGAGGATTGCATGGGAGCTCTGTAATTTGCATGAATATATAACATCTTTATGGATGCAATCATTATTGAGTGGGCAAAGATGTTCACATTGATTTACAGATGATTACAGTTAGTTTTGCGTTTAATTGAGAAAGCGATTTTTTTCGGCTGATTTAATTTTTTTGTTATTAGTTCTTAAGATTCTTTGTGCTAAATTAGGCATAGTTGAATAAGAAATCCTGATTGAGTTTTTATTGAAAATAGAACTTTATCTATGTGGGTATTTGAAAGAGTTTTGTACAATGTTGAAGAATTCCTTAGGTATATTAGTTTTTACATTTAGGCTAAATGGAGGATTAAACCAAATATTATTCTTTCTCATAGTGCGACTGGGTAGGGTAGAGGTATTACGATTAGTATTTTGGTTTGGATTATATATGTAAACTGGTTCATTGCAATTGATAGCGGCAGATCTTGGTTTTTGAACTGGTTTCTTGCGAGTAATATTGTGTGTGATTACAGATTTAAGGCGGCCTGCAGGAGGAGCATAATGGTTGTATTTAATCTTTTCATTGTGTCTTGGGTTCCTTAAGGCATTATTGAAGAAAGCTGCATTTTGATTAAAGTTTTTTTATCGGCAGAAAGAGTAGTAATTCTTCTAGAGACGGATGATAAGATAGATTTTATAACTGAGTTAGGGCGTTAGAAGATTTATGGACGTATAAAACCGTAAGTTTGGGTTTGTGATAGGGGCTATAAGACTCGGCGTTAAGATTAAGTGTAATGTTTAGAAAATTTGAAGTTTTTTGTTTGGTGCAATAATTATAGAAAGATCAAAGTTATTAAAGAAGTTATGTATTTTTTTAATTGCTTGGTTTAACTCTCTTGGCCTGGTTGTTGTAGTAAAAAGGGCATCATCTCTATAAAGGCCCTCTTGGATATGTTTAAAATGGTATTTAAGTTCTTTCAGCAAGAAGAGACCCATTAACTTATGAAGAGTCAGAAAACCATGAAGATGTCAAAATTATTAGGGGTGTCCTTTCTAGTCCAAAAGTTATTGTTAAATTGTATAAGGGGCTTTCTCGCTAGAGAATTAATTACATTTCTAAATTAGTTAAGTCAGATTTTATTTTAGCAAAGATTAGAGCCTTATTTAAAAGGATCGGAGAAGTTGATTGATAATAATTTTAGATGTCAAAGGTTATGAAGTTAAGGAGGTGTTTATTTTTAAGGGAGACAAACCAATTAATTACGGAATCTGAATTTAGCCAAAGAAGGAAATTAACTTTTTCTTTAATAAGAGGGATGATTCTATCAAAGATGTTTTGCTTACAGCACCTAAGCTATATTTAGATGGGCAGTTTAATCTGATAGAAGGGTTGTCATAAAAATTAGGTTTATGATACTTACGGGTAAATCTAGGGGTACCCGGAGAAATTATTTCAGTTAAGTTATAAATGTTCATAGAATCAGTAAATGTTTAGCCTCAGAATTAATAGAATCTAAAGTCTTACGAGGAACTATTTTATAAGATTTATTAAGTTCTTTATACAAAAGTCTTTTATATATAGTATAGTAAAGTTTATCGTAATTTTTAGTCTCATCAGCAGGGACGAATATATGTTTATTCTTTTTAACTTTTTCAGCAAAATTATATATTTTTCGAGTAACCGCATTATAATGGCATTTTTGTTTCTTAAATTTATGTTTTTACTAAATTTAACATGGAATTCTTAAACTCCTCAAGTAAAGAGCTGTATTTGGGGTGGGCAGTGGTTTTTAATCCGTAAAACTTAGCAGCAAATCTTTTTATTTTCTTTTGTTTTCTTCTTTTTCCTTTTGTTCTTATTATAAGCTCTATCTCCGATTTGGTTTTATCGAGCTTTTACATCTGGTTGAGATTACTTTATAAATATTAATTATTTAATATTTATAATTTACTTTAGTTTTGCCATCTTGGGTTATTTTGGTAAACTTAACTGTAATTCTTATATATATATATATATATATATATATATATATATATATATATATATATATATATATATATATAATAAGTGCACACACAAACACACACATACATATATATATAATTTCTGATAGTCTACAAATAAAAAACAACTCCCTTTTTTATTTTGAGTGAATGATATATGTCACAAGTTATTGTATACTGCAGGGTTTGCTTTACGTATGGTCCAAATCTCTTCCGACCTGATGCGTAACACGCGATACAACATTTCTATTGAGATTCCATATTTTTATATCTTGACCTATTTTTTGTTTCTTTTTGCTTAGCCGTCAATCCAACATTTTTTAACATTTTTGTCCCCCTTTTCTTCATTTTCTTTTTCTCCCTCTTATTTTTCATTTCCCTTTGATGTATTTGTGTGTCAAGGTTTATCAAATTTGCAATTCTTACACATTTTATTTATTTCAAACGAGGGATGCAGATGAAATATGGCTTTTTTCTCACGACTTATGTTACATTCAACGTATTTTAACCAATTCTTTTTTTTTGAATAATAATAATAATAATAATAATAATAATAATAATAATAATAATAATAATAGCAACAATTACAACGATAATGATAATGATCATGATGAATAAAAAAAATGAAATTATGAAAAGGACGAGAGTTTCGACGGATGCCATACAAAGAATAATGCGAAAAACAGAAATCGAAGAAGAGGAGCCGGCAGAAACAAAAAGTCATGGGAACAGAACTGCTATCTTCAATACGATATAACTGACAAAAAAAAAAAACAGAGCTATATCTTTCAAACAGTTATGCTCCTTAACAAAATATTGAGCAAATATCGTAGCGAATACAAGTTTACTAATACAGACGAAAGAATCAATAACCTAACGTATATGGATGACTTGAAACGTTTCGTAAGAAACAAGAAAGAAATTACATTTGCTCATAGACACATTCAGAATTTTCAGCCAGGATATTCGAATAGAATTCGGAATAGAAGAAATGTGAACTGCTAGTGACAGAAATAGTAAATCTCGTGGCAGCAACGAAAGATGAACACCTAAGTCGAACATGACAGCTACAAATATTTGGGAGTTTTGGAATCAGAAACCAAAAAACAACAGAAATGACAGAAAATTTGAAAAATACATACGAACAAAAGACTCATAAAAACTAAGTTATACAGCATAAATCTTATGGATAAATAAACACATGGGCATTATCCTTAATAAAATATTTTGGACCACTTATAAGATTGACCAAAAACGTGATGAAAATTTGCGACCAGAAGACCATGGTAACTAATGACTGTGGAAAATGCAATACACTGAAAAGAAGGCTAACCGACTCTATGTGAAAAGAAATGTCGGTGGACAAGGACTATTTAATATAGGAGACTGTGAAATGACACCAGAAAAGAATTAGGAAAATGCATAGCGCAGAACACAGAAAAGTTAACCGCTTCAGAAAAAGATTAGTAAGAATGAAAAATACATATAACAGAGAGATAAAAAATAAGACAAAAAATCGGAAGATGAACTGTTACAAAAACGAGGAAATACATTACAAAATATGGAACTCATGATATGGTTTCGTAAATGACCATTTAACGGTGAAAGTGAATCACTACTATCACCTGCACAAAACAAAGCAGTTAGAAGCAACCATATTAGAACGCACTATATAAAGAATAAAGTCGACAAAACACAACAAGACATCAAATGTAGACTCTGCAGACAAACAGATGAAACAGTAAACCAGATAAGTGAATGCGACAAAATAGCCAATAATTATGTAAGAACACACACGACTAGGTGAGGAAGAGCGTAGAGTAGGAACTCTATAAATAAATCCATCTCGAACAACCAGATACATAGTAAAACCACAAACTAGTAGCAGTACTTGAAAAAAGGAAAATCGTTAAATCCTCTGCGACATGGAAGTATAAGCCGAAAACCCCAAGTAAAGGGCTTGCATATCTTAATAGTTAGCAAAAAAGAATACGTTGTTAGATCATAGATTTCGGCGTCTGAGGTGAATACAAAGGAAATAGAGAGTGGAGGCAATTATGCAGAACAGGCAAGGGAACTAAAAGGGATATGGGGCATGAAGAACGTCAAGATAATACCAATAATCACAGGAGCACGAGGAACAATCCCGAAACTTCGAAAAATGAATGGAAAAATTGGAATCAGACGAATGGCTGAGAAGATACAACAGATTGAAATCATGAAAATTCAAATCTTAATCGAAACTCTAGAATGCTAGAGCTAACTTACATAAACTGTAATATAGTGCATATGAACGCGAAGAAGTATCATCAGCAGCAAAGGATGGATGGCTTGCGAAGATATTGGCAACAGCAGTAGCAGTTGCCGAAAAAGGCGTATATGCAAATTAGGAAGTGTGCGCGAGAAGGAAAAGTTTTAAAAAAGTGAAAAATAAAGGCACCACGTCGAAGAAAATGGACGTGCAAAGTCTAAGACGATAATGGACCGGCTGTGACGGGCATGCGGTCAGAGGTAGAAGAAAAGTGAGCGATGGTAAGAGACGTTTATGTTGTGTCGAGACAGGAAGGTAATGGTAATAACACTTTTTGCTAAAAAAGAAAAACTACCGACCCGCATTTTTATACATTTATTTTCTTTGTTTGTAACTGCAACGTTACAAAAATACAAAAATTAATCAGTTACTTAGATGCTGTAATAGAACTAAAAATCAACAGAATTTACCCGACCACAGAGAACCAAGAAAATTTGAAACAGCAAAATACAACTTCCTTCTGTTTTGTGTTGGGACCACACGATCACGTTGTGAAGGATACGAGAGGACCACTAGGATAAGCGAACTCTGGCTGACAAAAATTACACGAGGAAATAGCGCATCAGGCAATTAGCAATAAACTAACCGCTTCTTAAAGAGTGGATACAACATGAGAAGAAAGATCTCGTGGGGCTAAATAGAACTATACCTACGGTCGATAGCAACGAAATCACTGCTGTAATGATTGCCGAAGACGTAATCCCGACTGGTACGAACGCGCACTTAGTTGTGCCAAGTAAGTAATTCCTAAGTGAATCTTTAAGTGAAGCTCGTTCAAAGCATTAGCTAATTACAAATTACTTCAATGGTTTACGTTGTTTCAATTATGGTCTCAAGCAATGTTAGATTGTAACGCTCGTTGAAGCACTTTAGTCAGAATTTATTGCAAACGCAAGCATATTTGCCTTTATCAGATTAGTGCGTACGTACGTGTGTTTGGGGTGATGACAGAAAAGCAGGTTTTGGTTTATATACAGACAACTTGACAGTCTGTTAATTGTTTACTTCCAATTTCCTTTTCTGGGTGTGTTTATAAAATAAATCAAGTTCATTCTGCCCCCCCCCACTTGCCATGTCTGCTTAAAGTACAGATAACCTTTCATTGTGTCAAGCGTCTTTCTTGCCGAAAATGATCTTTCCCAACCTAAATAGATAGCTCCCCATTTATTGAAAGATGTCGAAAATCTGAAACAGTATATTTTAGAAATTCATTCAGTTTATCTGCAAAATCTTTTTATTGTTTTCAATTTTCGTATTTTATTCTTGCTGGCGATGGGGCATTCTACCTGATGCCAGACATTCACCCAGTATTTCAGACACTCTACCCAAAATATATTTTAAAGATTCTAACCATCCCTTTTAAGTACAATTTTTTGTGCATTTAGCTTGTACTTGGTTTACCGGGTATATTTGACAGGTGGATTTTGAAATTCCTTATCA
>NC_136482.1:194950057-194955057 GCF_053919585.1 Euprymna scolopes
TTGGGAATTAACTTATGGATATTTTCTATAATGAAAAAAAATAGCAGTTTGCCAGTTTTCTTTAAAAAAATGAATATTTGTTTCCTTTTGGTGGAGGGATTCCATTTCGACAAACTGGCCCACAGCAACGCGTGGCCGTGTGCGTCTAGTAATTAAATATTTGGGTAGTTATAAAGAATCAAAATCGGTATATGTATCGGAATCCGAAATTTCGTACGGAATCAGTAATTATATCGGAACTGGGGAAAAATTGGGATGGCCCCATCACTAATCTATCCATCTATCTAGCTAGATATTTCACTTTGGTTTGAGCCGCTGTTAATGACTAAATGGATATGCATCTTGCAACAGAGCGCGTGTGAAAACATCAGCAGGACCAAAGGCTAGATGGTTAGCGAAGATATTAGAAACAACGGCCGTTAAAGCACTTATGCAAATTAGCACCTGCGCGGGGGCTTGTATCAGAGAAAAGGGGGGAAAACATCCTACGCGGTCGGCAGAGAGAAGCAAAATGCGCGCCGGGAAAGATAACCGTGTGAAAGTCGACGGTGTGAAAGATCTGACTGGCGCTAGCGTGGGGTGGCGGCGACAGAGTCTTTTGAAAAGCACATGTGTGCGCGAAGAGACTTTGGAGAAATAATGAAATGCGCTGTTTTGGATGAACCACGAATAAATGCATTTCATTTGCAATTTAAAAAATGCTGATGAGGATTTATTTATTTTGTTTGTTTCTTTTGTGACGGTACCAGACGGTCTGGGAGTCATAGCGATATTTGAATTGTAGCGACACAGTTAGAAATTAACGGCCACGCCACGTAACTTTTTGTCCCTTCCATTTCAGGTACTGATTAATGATATGAACTTTTTGTCTATACACAGTCTGTTTTAATTGATCAGCAGATTAGATGGAATAACAAAGCAAAAAGGGGAAAACTAATTTAAATTAGTTCGTATTCAACTCAAATTGTGATATTTGTGAAATTTGTGATAGGCTTGATTTCGAAATGCTTATGGAAATTTAATTTTAATTTCTTTGGCGACTATTAAATGCATTTTTACCAGTTTAACTTGTTTTGCGTCGGATTTGAGACCTGATTTACAACCGTAACAAATACGAGGGATGTGCAATAAGTAATGCCCCTGACTTACTTCCAGTTGTCTGATCTAGCTAAAATTTTGCATGTGCAATGATTTATATCTCTACGTGTTATGTGGCAAATTACAGCTCTGAACTAATTTTGGTTTCTGTTTTATAGATGTTTTAACTGAGTCAGGTGTGAAATGGAGCCTGTTGAATGTCGAGCAGTGATCCGGTTTTTGTATTTGAAAGGACGCATACCACAGGAGACTTTTGATGAAATGAAAGAAACTTATGGTGACAATGCCCCATAATATGGCCTTGTAAAACCCCGTCATCGTGAATTCAAATATCGCCGGAAGTCTGTTGAAATAGCTCCCAGATATGGTCGCCCCCCCCCCTTCTGCCATCGATGAGGCATCTGTCCGTCAAGTTAGGGCTACCATTTTGGAAGATCGGCGCATTACTATTCGCCAAATTGCCCAAGATGTCAAGATTAGTACAGGGTCCGTGGAAACTATCATTCATGACCATTTGCATATGCATAAGGTGCCTGCCAGATGGATTCCCAGGTTGCTCAAACCATTCCAGAAGTGAGAACACATCGAGTGCTCGAGGATGAATTTGGAGATGTGCCAAGAAGATGAGTCATTTTTCAAAAGACTGATTACACAGGATTAAACTTGGGTCGATCACTCTGATCCAGAGACCAAAGCCCAGTCAATGCAGTGGAAGCACTTGGACTCACCACCTCCAAAGAAGGCAAGGTTGCAGCCTTCCGCTGGCAAGATCATGCTCACAGTCATCTGGGGCCAGGACGGAGTAGGGATGACAGATTTCCTGGCAAAGGGTATCACAATTACAGAAGTCTATTATGCTTCACTTTTGAGGAAATCAAGTGAAGCTATCAAAATCAAGAGGCGGAGCAAGATCAGCAAAGATACCCTCCTCCTGCAGGACAACGCTCCGGTGCACAACTCGCATGTCGCCAGATCAGAAGCACGGGCGTGTGGTTATGAAATCCTCCCCCATCCTCCCTACTCTCCGTACATTGCACCCTCTGACTTTCACCTCTTCCCAGCCATGAAATTGTTTTTGAAAGGAAAGCGTTTCCCAGATGATGCAGCCTTGATTTCTGAAGTCCCGTCGTTGTTAGGGGACCAATCTTGGGTGTTCTACAAAATCGGTCTCCATAGCTGCATCAAATGAGGGGAGAAATGCATAACTCTGGGTGGTTCCTATGTAGAGAAAGACTAATAACTATGCCAAGTTTCGTTGCTCTACTGCTATAGGAAGTGAGTTAGGGCCATTACATATTGCACGCCCCTCGTATGTTTTTTTTCTTTTGGGAAACATGGATATAATATTTTTTTCTTCGAGTTCTTCGTGTATTTCCCGATTTAAGTTGTGTGTTTATTGCTTTTATGTTCGTATTCTTTTTTGAAACGTCAACTAGTTTGACACAACTAGAACTATTTTGAGTACTCGTGGTATAAAGAAAATCATATTATCTTCTTCAATGAATTCGTCCAGGTAATAAAACATGCACATCTATTACGGATGATTTTAGCGTAAATTTTCTCTTTTATATCGAAAGTCGTAAATTTAGATTTATAATTGAATCCGCACAATCATCCTATGCAATATTTCCGATTTGCTCGATAATAAATGTTCTCATCTTCTAAATTTTCAGTCCTTTTAATGTGGATATATTTTGTTCATTCACTTGTTTCGTCTTTTCAAAATCATTTAACGTAATTCTAGGAAAGAGTTAATGGCAAAAAAGCAAAAATATAGATCATATGTGAGACCTGTTTATCAAGCACTCAATATATCTATAAAAGTGAGAATATATATGTGTGTGGGGGGACATTTCTCAACATATACTCAACTAAAGTCTTATCTACAGATTGAAATTTAGTATATAGGGTATTCAGACAAATGGAAATTTTTTAATTCGGGTTTCATCCAAAAGAAAAGGGGCTGCTAAGGGGCCAAAACTGAAAAGAATGGTACGTGAGGATCATTGGATTTTTATGTTTGCTAACTGTTTCATGACTGGGCATGCGTGAATCGTTCACACTGTGGTTAAAATATATATATTGTAAATACTTATAAAAGAAAGTGTCAAGCCGGCCTAATAGTTATTGTACTGACTCATTGTTTTTATATTTGGTTTCGATCTCAGTCCGAGTAAATTTATTTACTTACAAGAAATGGACTGTTTAGAAAAAAAATAAAAAAGACACAGCATAATACTCGCATAACTATGTCTCAGTTTTTTTTTCATTCTTTTTAGTCATGTAAGGTTACATTTAATACCGGGCAACGCCGAGCACATCTTCTAGTATATGTATAAAAAGTGAGAATGTGTGTGTGAAGAAAGTTCTCAACCTATATACTCGAAATTTTTGATCTACAAACTTGAAATTTCATATATATAGTAAAACATGTGGCAGATATTGTTATCGTTTTTTATGCACATAAAACGGCTGCTACGGGGTTGAAACTGAAAAATTGCCACTTTTATCTGTTCGTCAATTGTTTCACGAAACACATGTGTGAATCGCTCACATGACAGATTCCTTGTCTCAAGAATTAGAAGGTTGTAAGATATTTGTTAACGATCGTAGAAAGCTGGCCCCCGACTAACCCGACACTCAGCAAAATCCCAGCCCTACACATTGAGAACTGTTCGACTCTGGAACTTCCTTCCGGGTTACTGTTTTCCCAACTGTACTGACATGCAGAAGTTCAAGTGTAAAGTGAACATACATCTTGCTGCTCAACTCCGTACATTGTATCTCTGCAACTTATGTCACCGATAGTAGCCCTCTACATCAAAGGTACACTGTGCCGTGTTTGGGCTGAAAACGAAATTATATATATATATATATATATATATATATATATATATATATATATATATATATATACAAGCAAAAGTACCCGTCGTTGACTGGGTTCAAAAATAGCCTACAGAAGATGGGCTCGGATTTATGAAAGTATGATAGGTTATGAAAAGGAAGGGTTGTAAAGAGATAGCTTCGAATTTGGGGGTATCAAAACCAAAGCAAAATATAAAAGTAAAAATAAAATAGATAAACCCCATAATTTATTATGCCATACCTGTTCACACTGTAACACTTATCACAATATTCTGTGGATCTATATTAAAAATCCTTGTTAAACTTTGTGACATATTTCCATTCTATGGAGGTCAGGCGTGAACGAACACCCCATAATTTATTATACCATATTTCTTCAAACTGAAACATAATTATCAAAGTATACTTACGCAGATAGATATGAAAAATCTTTATTAAAGTTTATGCCTATTTCCATTCTATGGAGGCCAGGCGCGAACGCAGACCCCACAATTTTATTATACCATCCCTATTTAAGTTAAAACATATTATCAAATTATTATTATGTACATCTATATCAAAAACACTTGTAAACGTTTTTTTAAAATTTTTAATTTTTTTATTTCCATACTTTGTGGACCAGGCGCGTACGCAGACCCCACAATTTTAATAAATTATCATTATGCCAGATCAAACATACCCATTTCTGTGTCTCGATACATCTTCTATCATTATATGTGATCAATTTTCTATAATAGTTAACCATATAAGAGCCTATCCCTGACCAGACCCACAAACAGACGTTCAGCTTTATATTATATTATATATATATATCTATATAATACTAAAAGTCTATGGAACTTGTATGTTTGCAATCAGATTTCCGGTTTTCAACATCCGGTTGCGCATGCGTAAATAGCAACGTCTTCAATCCGTTATTCCAATTCCGGAATTTTTATATCGCTTTTAATACAAACAATTTCATTTAATTTGATCAAATAGTTATTTATATATACAAATAATACATAGATTCATAGATAATTATAATATATATT
>NC_136482.1:194960057-194980057 GCF_053919585.1 Euprymna scolopes
TAACCTATGAAGAATATTTGCATGGATATAATCACACGTAATAGTTTACTAAAGGTGATCATCCCACAAGAAAACCGAAAAAAACTAATATGAAATTAATTAAAATGAATATTTAAAAGAACATGCAAATTAGCTAGATCTCTTGCAGATGAATGCAATTCGACGACCCATATATAACAATGTTTTATTTTCTTTTTAATTAAATAAGAAACGGATTTTTAATCTGAATATAAATATTAAAAAAACAAATTTATAGGAGTATAGATAGATTTAATAGTGATAATCATATTATACTTAACTATTTTTTTTTTTATTTAGAAGAAAAAGATTTCCCGGAAAATATCAAATCGTGGTTACCATATTTCGTTCGTTATTAAAGAGGTAGGAGTTCTGTTAGTGGTAAGACCAATATTTTTCTCTGTATTTCGGAAATAGCCCACAAGAGGACGCAAGTGGTTTGCGATTGTCCATCTCTAATTGGATGAAACCTGATGTTTCACGTGATCTATGAATATCCTATTGAGTCGAATCGTGAATGTCAAGGTCAAAAGAAAATATATACGTCAAAAGGGAACATAACGGCGCTTTCATGGCGGACAGGGAGATATCGCGATCGTTACGGATGGTTTGCTTAAAATAATTCCCTCGCTGATGTCGTCAAATTACCCGATAGATAAGTGCTGACGTGGTTCATTAGGACACAGTGGAAGACAATTCGACAATCATTTATAATCGATATTTCGAAGGTCTAAAAGATTTACGTATTTATCCATTATTTTAGCATTTAGGTCGGTACATTTGTCACGTTAAAGTTTCGGTTGTGACGTTTAAGTTTGGAGTAGTATTTCCATGAAAAAAACGCACAGGATAAATGATCATATCTTAAAAATGAATACGCCTTTATTCTGCTTCGATGCACAACCGACCTCGTTCTCTGAACACAGGACATTATTTTCTGTGTGAAAACGTAATTCTCATTATAATATTTATGTGTTTCGATAGTCTGGACTGAATATAAACAACGTATTAATAAAAAGGATAATTAAATTTTGATATGTTAACCCAATTGAATAAAAGTGACTGCAGTAAATTTGCATGAAACAACTGATAATATGTTGTATATCTACAAAAGCAGCACTCAGCAAATTTTCGAATATTGTTCCATATCTGAGCACCGGCTTATTTAACTAGTCTGTTACTCTTAAACAGTGCTTAAAAAGAGTCTCCAAGCTATTGCCGAACGCATATACCTTGAACTAAATAAAGACGCCGAAGCCAGATCTGTAGCTTTGATGTATCCAAGATCTTTGACAAAGCCTGGTACGAAGGACTGCTAACGACCATTAAATCGTACGGTATAACTGCACGATTGCTAAATATAATTAGATCGTTCTTAGACAATAGAAAAATCCAAGTTGTCACTGATCGGTGTACATTCAAACAGCACGATTAACGCGGGAGTGCCTCAGGGGTAGATCTTTGACCACTATTATTCCTGATACTTATTGATGATCTCTTTGATAAGATTGTGTCCGAAATGGGTATGCTCATTATGCAGCGTTCTATAACATGCACGAGGGAAGAACGGATGTACACAATAGAAGAATCTTTAGAAAATGACCTCCTGACCCTCGTGGAAAAGGGCCTTAAATAGATGGTAAAATTTAATGCTAGTAAGACTAAAATGTTTCCTTTTTAATAATAACGAAAAGCCTCACCAACTACCGCTATCTATGACAAATAACATCATACCTGAGAATTCTTCCAACAAACTCCCCAGCTTAACATTCACAGACAATATAAACTGGAAGAAATACATTGAGGGCATTGCAAAGACTGCTGCAAAAAAGTCCCTCTATCATGCTAGAAGACTACTCAAACCATAGAATATAATGTAACATTGGCCCATGTATAAAGTATTGTTGCTACATCTGGGCTGGTGCATCTATCACTAGTCTCTCCTTCATGGATAGTGCCCAAAAAGAGTCTCCAATCTAACAGGTCCCACTTTGTCAACTAAACCCCAGCCCCTGTCCCATCATTGCAATGTTGCATCCCTATGTCTGTTTTACTAATATTTTAATGAAATGTGCTCTGATGGACATGGTGCACCTGTGCTCCTCTCAACCTACATATCCTCGGGTTGAGGCTCACTGCTGGGGGCCGTAAATGTCGGAAAGTTTTCTAAAATAGTTTCTTCCCCCGAACAGCTAGACTTTGGAATTCCCTTCCTGCTACCTGCTTTCCTTACTACTGATATACAAAAGTTTAAAGGTAACATAACCTAACATTTTGTTTTTCTTTCCTATGCATTCTCCCAAATAGTATCCCCTTATGTCCAAGTTGCGATGTGCCATGTTTGGGGTAAACGTGAGTACAAAAACGTCAGGCATTCAAACCACTGTCCCATCGCAGCAAGGTTGCATATTTATGCCATTTTTACAAGTACTTGTGCTCTGATGAACTTGTACCACATGTATCCTTTTGACGTACATACTCCTGACTTAACTGACAAGCAGCAAAATTACGCCCCTTAAGTGTATAGGTCTGTAGATGGTGGAAACCCATCTACTCTGATCGCCTCTCCAATCGAAATGTTAGACTTTGACATTCCCTCCTCTTTTCTTGTTTTTTTTTACTGTACTAACATGTTTAAATTTGAATTTAATGTGAATAAACATATCGCTGCTCAACTCTCCACATATCAACTAACTTGGACCCGAACTGACAGATCAAGTACTCGCGTGGGGTTTCCGGAACAAGGTAACCTATATCCATACTGACAATTTTTCATTTAGAATCTCGGAACTTGTATCCACTTTTTTGTCGATTTTCGGAAGGCAATATTTTCCATATTACACTTTGATCTTAGCCCGAAATAGTAACAAATTTACAAACATTATAAATATATTTAACATATATCTCACAGTTAACAGGTACGTCTACTATGAATATATAGATATGAGGAAAAACCATGCATTCCTCTGATTTCTTGTTAGGTCAAAACACAGATGCAGTTTTCTTGCCATAGACATATTTTCATCCTAATCCTCCTCTTCCTACTTCTTTTTGTTCTAAAACTACTACGACTACTACTACTACTACTACTATTACTAATATTAATAATAATAATAATAATAATAATAATAATAATAATAATAATAATAATAATAATAATTTCTAGTCAAATATTAGTAGGGCTATGGCAACAGCATATTCTTTTCCTTGTTTTGACTCTCAAGTTTGTATCCATTGATGTTTTTATATAGAGTGATGTGGTTCTCGGTTGATTAACTGTGTCTAACTGTGTCCGGTATATACTCTAGAAGCAGAAAAATGTAAAGAATATGCTGTTGTCATAGCCATACATATTATGAACGGCTTAACTAAAATATGATATATATATATATATATATATATATATATATATATATACATATCATATATATATATACATATCATATGGTAATACATGTGTTTATATATATATTAATAAAGTATACACATGCATACACGCATTTATATATATATATATATAATGTGTGTGTACATTTCATAAGATGTCGATTCATATCTAGCAAGCACTATATTAACTAATAGAGTTGATGTTTCTTTAATTTAAACCTTACTGTAATTACTACAAAAGTTAAATACAATTATGTGTTCACCTCTATAAACAAAATTATACACACACATGCACGCACAAACACGCACACACATGTATATGCGTGTGTTGGTGTGTATGTACGTCTATGTGTGTGTGTTATATTGCAAATAAATGATTTGAACCTTGCCATATATAACGTTAATCAGATGTATGAATATGTGACGTTTAAAGCAAACACAATTTGCGATTTCCACCAGTTTCTTGACTGCAACGAAAACATTTATCGTTAATTTGCCATCAATAAGAGAATAAAATAAAGCTTTTCTCTCGAAATATAACAAAACTTTTAAGTCAAAATACATATTAACTATTACAACGTAAAAGTTTCATGTACAATTTCATTCCCATATAAACAACAAACTCTGTCTGTCTGTCAACCGATCTGTTTCCGCTATTTCCCATCAACAATGCATATTAATCGCCTTTCATGAGGATTATTTAATATTATTTAATACATAAAAATTGATAGCATTGCTCTTAATTTACTGTTGATCAATTGAAATGCAGTTATATTTTGTCTTCGAGATTTTTTTCACGACAGCAAATAAGGAGTTTTGGAATGTTCTTAAACAATTAATTTAAATTTGAAACGTATATTCCTTCTTTTTTTACATAGACATAACCACTTATCAAGGCCCAGAGACCATTCGAGGATAAGGGTTCAGAGTGTACAGTAGTCAATTGGACAATAAAGTAATCGTTAGTAATGGAAATTCGGTAAATTTGTTAAGTTGAACGACTCATCAAGAATTTGTTTACGTTGGACTTGAAGACAACTGCATTGTAGTCAGCTGAAAAACAAGAAAACGGAAGACAATTCCACAGGCATGCAGTTCTAAGAAAGAAGCTCTGTTCATGGAATATACGGTTAGGTTTAGGCACAGATGAAGAGTGAGGGGAATTATTGATAGTGTTTTCAGCTAGACGACTGTTTCTTGTGAGAGTTTGGCAAGGGGTGTATAGATTGAAGCTCAGTCGAGCACTTCCCATGAAAATAACGATAAAGCGAGGACAAACTGAAACATCTGTTCTGTGAGATAGAGGTTACAGCGAAGAGAATTCCTATATTAGTTTTGCGATGATATAACGTTTATATTTATTTTTAATAAATAGGATGTTTTAATCTATCAGTTTACTGATGCTGCTGTTTGCCTGTTGAGCCTGACCAGTACCAGATGGGTGACCATTTGGGAAGGCTAGGCGCTGTATGTACCTTCTGGGAAGGTTGGGCGTGGGGCCAGCACCCCCACCCTGTAAAAAGAACTCCTCGCTACAAAAGCATCTACAAAGTTTGTAGATTGTCTATGGCCCTCCAGGGGCTCAAAGGCTATGGATGGATGGATTGTTTGCCTGTATTATATTACTAAACTAGCAGGACCCGTTTAACAGCGTTGCCCGCTGGAAGCATCACAGATCCAGAAAAGAACCGTTTAGGACCACCCCGCTCGAAAACAAATTAAAATACGGTTGTTGGAGTTGCCCACTGCGGTCCGTGGAAATTAGCGGACATTGGGTATCGTGAACCAAAAGTAATAATCTGGCTTCCGTTGTCGGGCATTTTTCTTAGTGACAACTAATGGAAGCCAATATCTGTGATTATCAGTAGTGTTGCTTACTGGCGATTAGCATTCATTTTGGGCGATAAGATGCAGGTAGTGCTTGCAACTTACTTGTATAATATTTTTGTGTTCTGACTAATTTGCAAGTGTTTACTCAGTTCTGCAAAGAAACTGTCCACATGATAAGTCACAGCTTTGTAACCCAGGTAATTATTCAAGAATATCAATTAAAAGAAAAAAAAAACGAAAAAATATAGTATCAGTAATAATCTCTCCATAATCGAAAATTTAATATTGGTGCTCGTAAAAGAAAAAAAAAAGGCCATTTTTGGATGGGAGTAGTGGCGTTTCTGTATTTTGTCTGCATTTACATTCTCAAACCAATGCTGTGTTTATATTTTGAGAGTGTTCCGTCCAAACAAGGAAAGAGCAGTATGTGCTTGGTCACATTTTATGTTAGTTCCGTGTGTGAAGGGAAGAGGTATCAATGCGTGTTAAAATGCCAATAATTCCGAAAACTTTTATTAGAGCAAAATTGTTAGGCTTCCAGTATTTTATGTGTAAATATCGAGCGATTATCAAGACTTCAAAGACGTATAATTTGTTTTTAATTATGCATGTATGTAAACATTTGAATAATTCGAAATAAGTTTCCAGTAATTATATAATATTATGATAATTTTAAGGTTACTCAGTGTTAAGTTTCTGTTTTTGAGCGATGAATATGTTTGTATTTGTTTTCAGAACTATTGCGTCCTGTAGAGAAGTTTTTTCACAGCATATGTTATTAATTTGTTAGGTGAAAGTATGGAATAGTTGTAAAACAATATCCCCCTCGTCATGTTTGTAATGGGTTTCTAAATAATCACATAGTTAATTCATTGCGCTGACGTAAACGCAGGAGTTCAAAGACAAATTGAAAGAAGAAAAAAAAAACGAAGTAAAGAAGTTTTGATGAACAACAAGAAAGAAAGAAAGAAAGAAAGAAAGAAGAAGGCAGATGTAGAAAAAAGGCTTTCGGAATAAACGTCCCAATCATCGGGAGCCGTTCTTAACATGAGGAGGTGGAAGTGTTTATACTACGCTGGGTTATATCGTAAGAAGTAATTTTTTCTAGAAGCTGTTTAAACGTAACAGACACACAAAAAAGGAACAAAAAGCAGATTAGCATTTGTTGTTAGTGCGTAAACGATACCGTGATAGGACGTAAAAAATAACAAATTACATTTCAAACACAAATATAACAAAAAATATATGGCTTCAATAAAGCAAAAAAAGTATATATATATATATATATATATATATATATATATATAAACAGAAGAAAACAGTTGCCAATGAAAAGAAAAAAAATAAATAGACGCCATAATGTATTGTTTTGAAGTGTTTGCCTAGAATGAGGGAATTCCAGAATAAAAGAATTCGCAGGCAGCCAATCAGAGAAAGCGGATTTTCTCGAAGGAGACTGCAACTATTTTTTATTCTAATACAGGATATTTAATGCTATATCTGTGTTTGTATGAGCCAGTTAAGGGCGGTGTAATCCTAGAATATGTGGAAAGTGTAGACTTCTTTCCAGTGTTTTCTGGGGGTGGGGAAGTAAATATTTAGAGAGAAGAATAAGAACTCCTTCTCCCAAAGATGTGTTGCTTCTAGAATGAAATGTAGCATTTAATATAACGATTTATGCCTAAAACGGTGTTCCAAAGTTACATAAGATAGTGGCTAGACGTATAGAATTTGTAGGTGGCATCTGTTGTTGCAAACCTACGACACTTTTGTCTATAGGAGACTTTCTGTAGTAATTTTATTATATAGGAGATAAACGATTATTCAATAAAGGAATAAACAAAAAAAATACCATAAGGTGAAAAATGAGAATCGGAGAGGATTCGAACCTGTCCTCAGTAATTGCCTTTTATATAAGTAAGACAATCATCATCATCATCATCATCATCATCATCAATCCTAACAACAACTCAAGACAGTTTATAACGTAGCATTATTTAGGAAATCTATATAAAGATATTTTTTATCTCGGTTTAAGAGAAAGAAACCTATTTATGGTGTCTTGTTTATTTCAAGAAACTATTGCCGTTTTTTCCTTTTCATGATTACGTGACGATGTCCAAACCAAAACGTGTTAAGTTCAGCGTATTTGCTCCCTACGTTTTCTTTTTTCTGGAAAAAATAAAGTAAGTTTGTTTCCCTGAGGCAAAACGTGTTTTTCAGTTGCCAAATATCGTTGCCGTTCGTGTTAGACTTTGCGCTGTCACATCACATGGAATTGCCAACTTGCCATTTCTTTACCCCACCCCCCGTTACGACGGCAATGTTAGACACGATGCCGGCTTTAGCCAAATTAAACCAGCTTCACAAACAAGGATAGTGTTATCGAACACAAAAATTTAAAAAAAAATACAATTCTTGAATAATTTATCGTCTTCACAATGAGAAAAATAATACTAGGCTTTAATTTCTAGCTAGTCGGCCGAAATTGTTTATATTCAACCCCAAAGGCAAGATTAGACATATTGCCAGTTTAAAAAAAAAATCCACTCCTCAAAAGGAGACAAGAGATTTGCTTACGAAAACAGGTTTCTCGTTTCAGTTTAAATGTTTAAACCAGCCCGCACTAATTCTTCTCCTACCGAAACCTTAACCATTTTTATTCCGAAAGGATGAATCAAAATGTCTTTGAGGCCTCTGAAACGTTGAGTAATTGCCTCGGAGTTATGTTTCTTGTTGTTTTTGATAAAGAAACGCCACTTACGAAAGGCAAAAACCACTGGTTAATGATGAAGGATGTGATGAGAAATTTAAAAAATTAATTAAAATGACAAAGATCTTTCTGAATTTCTAACTCCATAATCATATCGTGTATTAGATTCCATATCGGCATCGTAAGAATTTGTTCCCGTTTTCCGATTCTAAAAATTTATTGCAACGCTTGTCATATTTAAGCATCTCTAATATCGTAAAACATTGAAAGAAAGGTCCAAGAATAGAGTACTGTTGCCAGATCTGAGCAGGAGCTGCTAGAAAGTTCTTATCCTGCCTTGATAGAGTTCAAAATAAACTTCGTAATCTAGTGGGGGATGCCCTTTTCTCTTCCTGCAATCTCTTTATCACAGAAGAGACGTTGCCAGCCTGTCTTTGCTTTATCGTTAGTTTCATTGCAAGTTCTCATCTTAGCTCCAATCGATGGTCCCCCTTTGCCAAACTTACACGAAAAACACTCGTCTTATTGAAACCACTATCAATAATTTCCCCCACTCTTTATCTGGGCCTAAACCTAAACTTATATTCCATAAAGAAAGCGTCTTTCTTAGAACTGCACACCTGTGAAACTCTCTTCCATTTGCCTGCCTTCTAGTTGACTACAATATGGTCGTCTTCAAGTCCAATGTAAACAAGTTCTTGATGAGCCGTTCCCCTTAAGTAATCCAATTTACCAAATTTCCACTAGCAATTACTACGGCATTATTCCATTGACCACTGTAAGCTTATAAACCCTCATTCCCGAGTGGCCTTTAGCCTTGATAAGTGGTATTCCTTTGTAAAAACAAATAAATTAAATAGCAAACATTTAAAGAACCAATAAAATCATATCACGTTTCATGTTACTCCGCCATCATTGAATATTAATCAACTTTTTATTTCGCGATTCAACTTTTTTATATTTTTACCCCGTATTAGGCACAGTGTAATTTTGATATAAGGGGCAACTTATCTGGAACATAATATGTAGTGTACTGTGTAGGGAGTTGAGCAGCAAGATGTCTGTTTGCATTACACTTGAACTTTTGCATGTCGATATAATCAGGGAAGCAGGGACCCGAAAGGGAATTCCAAAGTCTAGCAGTTCTAAGGAAGAAACTATTAGAGTAGACGGCTTTCTTACATCTAGGGATTTTTACTATGTAGGGGTGGGATTTTGCTTCTTGTCGGGTTTGTCGAAGGTATTTACTTCGGGGGGGGGGGGCAAGGGCTTGTAATTCGACGGAGCAGCCACCATAAAAATATTTGTAAAACAGGCAAAAGGATGCAACATTTCGTCGATGGGACAGCGGATGTAGCCTAGCTGATGGTGTGGGGCCTATTAGGTTGGCGACTCTCTTTTGAACCCTGTCTCGGAGGGATCCAGTAGCAGATGTGCCTTCCCAAATATAACAGCAATACTTCATGAATGGACGAATGCTGGCCTTGTAGAATTACGGGATACACTCAGGCGTATGTAACTTTCTCGATTTAACTTTTTATAGTAATTTTGTAGAAGTTTCCTTATTTGTTTATCTTTTAAACGTGTTTTTCTTTTCATTGCACTAGAACAATATTGGTTATTATATCGAGATATTTATTTATTATAGCAAGCTACTATATTTCGCCACTTTCTGGATTCTTTCTAACTATGTGACTAGGGTCTTTATGATCAATCGGTAGAAGTGAAAAAGCAGGTTTCGTCAACTCATCACTTCTGTAATTTCTCCTGCTAATATAATAGTTTGTTAGTTTCTGCTCGCTTTATTTCTTTACAACCCTGAAAATTCACAACAACGTTGTTGCAGGTGAGAAAATCATCGACACAGTAAACACGTCAACAGAAGTGTAACATAGATATATTACTTCCTTAATGGATTCATAATAAGTCCCGTCGAACACAGCGGACACATTTTCGGATACAAAAAAACAAATATGGCATAGTTTAGAGTTTCCTGTGACGTCATATCTTCTGTACGTAGTAAGAGATCGATCATGGCGTCTTCACTTTCTTCACAAATGACTAGCGACATCCCAGCTTTGGCGTATTAGTCTGAAGTAACGATGCTTTGCAGGACATATTTTATTTTACATTCGTTCATTCCAAATAAGACATATTACCACTTATATTGTTATAAGGGTCAGTTTTGTAGCATTAAACATAGATAGACAATGTGTCAGTAATATATTTGTTCACAATGAATTTAAATTTCGGAATGCTGTTACGGCCAATAATAAAATGAACCGAAAAATAATCCTAAACGCAAACAGTCTAAGGAAAAAGAGTTGAACATTTTGGAGCATATAGGGAGTTTTACCGTAAAGAGCTGGGATTACGCTACTGGTCACGTAGGTTATTTTGTTGCTCTCTTACAAATGTAATAAGTTCACCAGAGCACACACATAGAATGATTATCAGAGGGGCGCAGGAAGGCAACATTGCGGTTATGAAGCAGGTGCTGGATCTTGAAAACAAAAACATGCCTTTGGTATCTTGTCTGAGAGAGAGAGAGAGATAGAGAGATAGAGAGAGATAGAGAGAGAAAGAGAGAGATAGAGATATAGAGCGAGGGGTATAGAGAAAGAGAGATAGAGAGAGAAAGAGATAGAGAGAGAGAGAAAGAGAGAGATAGATAGAGAGAGAGATAGAGAGATAGAGATAGAGAGAGATAGAGAGAGAGGGAGAGAGAGAATAATAAAGCGCCATGTATAAACCTAAAGGAGACTACAATACACACCATGCGCATTAAACTGTATTATAAGAGTTTGTCCTAAAATGAAATACTGTTTCTACATCTGGACAAGAGATGCGCGGCGCGCCCTATTCTGCTTTGATAGAGTTCAAATCCGAAACCTAGTGGGGGGGTGCCTTTTTTATTTCCAGCGATCTCTTTCTCACAGAAGAGAAGTTGCAAGCCTGTCTCTGCTGTATCGTTATTTTATTTTATATTTTTTATTACATTTTCACCACAAACAAGGCACATCGACATTTTGTTGTAGGGGAGGGTACTATCAGGGACATAAGCATCAGGGCTACTGTGTAGGGAGTTGTGCAGCAAGATGTCGGTTCACGTTACACTTGAACTTCTGCATGTCAGTACAGTCGGGGAAGCAGGAACCCGGAAAGGAATTCCAAAGTCTAGCTGTTCTGGGGAAGAAACTACTGGAGTACAAGGCTCTCTTACATCTAGGGATCTCTACCGTCGGCTTTGTCGGGGGTATTTACGTCGAGGGGGCACAAGTGCTTGCAGTTCGTCAGAGTATTAGTCGTTAAAGTACTTGTAGAACAGGCAGAGGGATGCCACATTTCGTTGATAGGACAAAGGTTGAAGCTTAGATGACAGTTCAGAACCTATCAGATTGTCGACTCCCTTTTGAACCTTGTCTAGGGACGAGGGACTAGTGACAGATGCACCAGCCCAAATATGCCAACAATATTCCATACATGGGCGAATGGTGGCCTTATAGAGGATATTTTCCGGCGTTAGTAGCTTTCTAGCACGGTAGAGAGAGCCCACCTTCTTTGCAACGGTCCTGGCAATACAATCAATGTAATTGTTCCAACTCATGTTTCCTATTGCTATTGGTGGTAGGGAAGGGTTCTTGTAATTATTGAAGGAAACAAGTTTAGTCTTGGCAGCATTGAATGTGACCATCCATTTTTGTCCTTATCCCACTACGGATCGGTGGTCATCCTCTAGTGTTTCTGCCATTTCTCTAGATTTGTGTTCATTTGTTTTCCTGTCGTGTCTGTTATAGAGCGTGGTTTCGTCAGCATATATACCTATCTCACAGACAATTTTGTCAGGGAGGTCATTTATGAATATTAGGAATAACAGAGGTCCAAGGATAGACCCCTGAGGTACTCCCATATCTATATCATATTGTTTAGATGTACGAACGTTGAGGACAACCTGGGTTTTTCTCTTATCTAAGAAGGATTTAATTATGTTATGTATTCTTCCGGTGATACCGTATGATCTGATTTTCTTGAGAAGACCCTCATGCCATACTCTGTCAAAAGCCTTAGATATATCTAGAGCTACCGCTCTACCCTCCCCCGCTTTGTCCAGTGAAGGTATATACAATCTGAGATTACAGTTAGGATGTCTGCTGTGGAAGGGGCTTGCTTAAATCCATATTGTTGGTCAGTCAGAAGTTTAGCATTTGTAAAGTGATGGACTAGAGCTTGGTTAATTATGGTCTCAAATATTTTAGTACTTGACTGAATTCTAATTAATACACTCTTGCCAAATTTTCACAAAAGCACACTCAACTAGCTATAAATGCTATAATCTTAATACAGATTTAATGAACAAACCTTTTTTATCAGAAATACTGTGGAACACTTTCGCTGGTCTGCCTCCCGGTTGAATACAACATGACAGCCTTCAAATCTAATGTACACAAGTTTTTGTTGAATTGTCCCCATAAATAATCAAAGTCTACACAATTGACACAATTAATGATTACTACACTACCACCTTACATTCAGTAACTCTTATCCTCGAGTTGCCTTCAAGCGTTACTAAATTGTGAACACCAGTACAAAAAGACCCCGTGTAACGACATTGTTATTTATTATGAGAAGCACTGCTCAATGATGTAGACTTTTGTGCCAATAAATAAATAAAAAGAGGTAAACTTTTACGAAACACCTGTTCGTGTTGTATTGAAAAGCTAAAATAATTGGTGAACTCGTTCACTTTAAATAACAAACTTGTACATTTCACAGAGCATGCGCAGTGTCTTCTTCATATCGTTGTCGTTTGCATTACGGAATGAAGCAGACGTGTTTTTCAAGATGTGCATCAAATCTTTTTGTTAATACATAGAACTTGATTGATGACCAGTGTGTGAGAGAGAACGGAATGACACGTGACGCAGATGTAAAATTCGTGCAGGTAAAAAATAAAACAACTCTGCGCGATGGTTGCACAGCTTGGGTATTTAGACTTTGTACATAGTAAAATCAGCGTTTCTTAAAGTATATATTCGTAAGTCGTTGAGATTTTGAAAGCATCAAATCGATCTTGAAAATACACTCGATATACAGGAAGACAGGCGACTACAAATGTAGAATTTTTTAGTCAATTCAAGTTTCAAAGCCACAAGAAGTAGAACTGTATAAGGTGATGTAAGATTTTAGAAGTGGAATAGGTTTAACAAGACGAAAGAACATAGAATATTTAAAGCGTATTTAAAGCATGTGTGTATGAAAATAGTGTTTGTTTTATTATAAGAATTTACTGATCAATTATAAAATGAAATGATTAGTTGAATGTGTTAGTTCTATATATCACATGCCATTCATTATATTTTTTTCTGTTATTAGATTCATTATAAATTACTGAGTCTAACCGGCTTTACTTTTGATCATGCGTCTCTAAATGACATAAATTACAGAAACACGAAACAACAAACTTTAAATGTAATTTAAAATATCTAAAATGATTATTTGGTCCAAATATAGTAAAGAAAAGATATACTTAAGCCGCGGATGAAGTTTGAACTCACCGCACCGGTCCGTACGTACAATGCGGATATCTAAATATTAGTTTACTTGTTCGTAAGTTTAGTCTCACAAAAAAACTCATCCTAATCGCAAACATTAATAATTGAGAAACGAATTACCCCCCTTTATAGTCGCTCTTTATCAGTTAAAAATCATTAAAACCATTTTCTCTCTAAAAAAAACATTGTTGTCAAAATGGCTATTTTCTTTTTTGATAAAATAATAATGTTTTTATTATAGTTTCTATTTAAAATAAAAAATACAAGTGAATTGACATCTGTTCCTTTATAGTTTATATAAAAATTGTCCCCCGCCAAAAAAAAAACACAATGTGTAGTGCGTTCAATTTTCATTGAAAAACATCAACATTTTTGAAATCAGTGCTTTTTATATTTAAAAAATTAAAAAAGAATTGGCTAAAAATAGTTTTAAAGTCGTTGTCATTTGTTTTATTTTATTTTTTTATTAATTTTGTTTATACTGTATTTTTAAAATTTTCAGCTACCGAGGAATTTTCACGGGTCCTGCTTGTTATCAATTAATTTACCAGAAGAATTAAGAAATGCAAAGACATGGATAATCGGTTGCTACTGATTTGCCTAGAGTAATTTCTTTCTACACTCGTTATATTCAACTTATCCCTTTCTCTATCCGTTCTTTTGCCTTTCTCTCTTATGCATGCAGGCGAATTGCATTTAAATTTCGGTCAATCGCTTACAAAAAGTGAGGAGAAAGAAAATATGATGTACTAACGATTAATATTTCAAACATTTCCTGTTATTAACCTTATTCCCGATGTTATGATTGACAGTAGGAGAACTGCTGAGGATGGGGGTAAAAACTACTCCTTTCTCTATTTATGAGTATACAAAATATATCGATCAGGATAACGCATTAAAACATAAAGATATTCAAATCGATTTGAAATACAATTATTATATTTTACGACAGTGATAAACTGTCGTATTATATGACTTCTGCAAATTATTTATTTAACTTATGTTAAGAAAGCTATTGGCGTTAAGTAAATAGTAAATAAGTGAAAATTGTCTTTAATTTATTCAAAAGATATAATGGTATTTCAAATTAAAGTTATTCAAATAGACAAAAAAAAAAACCCAACTGAGATCGATCTTTTAGTGCAAGTTTTAAAAACTGCCATAAAGCAACACAAAATAATGCAACACCAGCAAGGAAGTCGGCAAAAGATTTAAACGCAGACTTTGATTACGCGTTTCTGGTACAGGTGAATGTAACACAATCACACTGTTACACCGGTTCTTGTAATATCGACGAAGTTAAGCAAGTTTAAGCCTGGTCATTAACAAATGGGATACCATTTGGAAAGACTAGGTGCTGTATGTGCTCTCTATTTCTGCATTGTGTGCAGTCGTCCGGGACATTTCCCAACTCCTGGAATAAAGAAATGTCGATGTAAGAAAGATGTGTTTAGAGATTGTGCAACCTTTCCACCACAAGTACACGTACAGCTACCTCTACACGGGGTATCTTAGGTTGACCAGGACTAAACGGAGGGCTTAATGAATGCAAGTGGCATCATTGACAGCCCGAGATGCGCGTATGCTGTACTTTTAATTCAAATCAGAGTTTGATGGATGTATAAAAAAGAAAAGTAAGGAATTGCGATTGCAACGAACTACTCAGATATGGAGAAAGAAAATAAGAAGAAACAGAAAAGTTGTATAGAAGAAAAATCGTAAAAGAATAAATGTGGGAAGAAAGAATGAAAGAGAATGACGGAGAGGGTGAAGCAGGGAGAATAAGGAAAGACAAGTTGTAAAGAAAATAGATAGAAATATAGACGAGGCAAATAATTTGGAGAACAAAGAAAACGTGAAGAGAAAAAATAAAAAAATAAATAAAGGATACTGCGAACAGAATAATGAAAAAAAGTGAATTAAATAAAATATGTCGACGAATGATGTCATAGAAAGAACTTAAAATAGCGAAAAAAAATGAAAAAAACAACAAAACAAAACAAAAAACAACGAGGAAAGTCCTCTCGGTGATCATTACTTAAATAGTAAAAACAAATATAATCATTAATCACAACTTTTAAAAAATAAACTGAATGTTACGTTAGACCACTTTATATTTTTATCTATTATAATAAAGTCGTACTCTTGTCTGGTTGTTTGTTTACGATTTGGTTAATATATGTTTGTTTATATAGAAAAGGTACTGTTTTACAAATGTTCTTAGGTTTTGTATTAGAATGCTTCTAAAAGTTGATAATCGAAAAAAAATGATTAAAAGAGTAACAACTCAATACAATTTTACATCACGTGTACATTTGAGAAGATTTATCATTGCACAAGCAAAAGGACCCGGTGGATAAAATCTATAGCTAGAAGTTCGCTAATGGGACGAGAGATGTGGGTTAAATTCTCGATCGAGTCGTGTCCAAACTTAAAAAAAAACTAGTACTTCAGACCACCTTACTTACACAGTCAGAACATAAGGTGAAAGTCAAGAGTAAGTGGAGTAACCGTAAAAAAAAGAAGTGACGCTTTACTCTACATTTCAATGCAGTTTCCAATGAAAATAATGCATTTAAGTTACCCTCGAATATTTACTTTTAGATAGCTGACAAATCAGAATATCCCTGGAGTCATCCGTACTTCTTTCTTACTAGCCGGATGCCCGGCATTGCCTGGGTGTTTGGAGGTGTGTGTTTAGCAAAAAAAAAAAAAAATTGTAGTAAGAAGTCAGGCAGGCACGAACCCGTAAATGAAGAGAGAGAGAGAGAGAGAGAGAGAGAGAGAGAGAGAGAGAGAGAGAGAGAGAGAGAGAGAGAGATGTTTAAAAAATGGTAGTAGCGTGGGGAGGAATCAAAACAACGGTAGGCAGCCAGGGTGAAGAGAGGTGTTTAAGAAAGTGGTAGTATGCAGGCAGGCAGACACGTGAGAAGAAGGCAGAAAAGAAAGTGAAAGAAAATCTGACTACTTAGTCGATGTCTCCATGTCGCGACCGGAAGTCAAAAGCGTTGTAATTAACCAAAGTCAATACAACGGTGACGATGACTTGTTAAAATGTCGGCGAAAAAATCGACCCCTTCTTGTACAGAACAACCGAATTTATGTTGAAGAAATTAATGTTTTTAACCAATTCTTTTTATATTTATCGTCCGAGACGTCGAGCCTACAAAATATTACCGATCTTGTCAGGATCTGTCGCTTCTGTCGAAAGTTTTTGCGAGAAATACAAACATACATACATGCATGCACACACTTAAATAGACAAGTGAGATTTATATCATAGATATACTATTATTAAATATTACTTTTGTCGAATTTGAAAAAAGCTTTGGTTGACAAGATGACCTAACTTTAATAACGTTTGACGGGATTATCTCCCTAAAGCCATTGAAATTTTAAGGTAGGATTGTACAATATTTGTTGTAATTTATTATTTAGAATTCATTTTCGGGGTTTCCATAGTCCATTGATAGTTGTTGTAGAAGTTGAGTTTTTGATGTGAATATTTTACATGTCAGAACCATGAATTGAACTCAACCAAGCATCTGATAGAGTAAAGCAACTCCTGTTCCGTGAGAAATCGACTGCAGGGAAAATGACTACTAAATTTCGGAATCGGTTTGTTTCTTTGTCAAGGCAGTATAAAGACACTTCCCTCAATATGATAACGTTGCTTCATCTAAGAGCGTTTTACTCATTTATACAAGTAATGGATTGCGGCAGAGTTGAGATACTTTCTGGAGTGGTAGAATGATGCATTTAGTTTACCACCTTAGCAACATATTTGATATAAAGCTCCAATTTGACGTTTTGGAGTGAAGGTTAGTTTTAGGAGACTGTCAAACCTGGAAGTTTCATTCATTTTAAGTAGACAATGTCCAAATCCGGAAATTGTCATAGATGGCTGTGTCATATGCATAAATATCAAACAATGATCTTAGAATGTAATTTGCTGGAACATTGATAAAGATCAAGAGGAAAGTTGAAGTCCACCTGCGAGAATGGTATGTACTCTAGACCACTGACCATCACCTATTACTTTATAAACTTATCAGACGGAAAATAGTTTATAATTATTCCATAACCAGAAGGTTTATGAATTAAACCTTTGCACTAAAGCCAACTAAAGGATTTAATATATCCAGCGCTATTGCCCTAGAAACGAAACCCATGTTAATATATACGTTGTAGTAGTAGTAGTAGTAGTAGTAGTAGTAGTAGTAGTAGTAGTAGTAGTAGTAGGCATAATCGGTTCTGTCAAACCACCGAAGTCCAGAAACGTTGAGCCTGGTTAGTACTAGATTGATGACCATTTGGGAATTCTAGGCGCTGAATGTGCTCTCCGCTTATCTCCGTATTTGTTTCCAGTCGTCCTGTACTTCACTTGCCACTGGTATTTAACAATGTCGACCCAAGAGAGGTGTGGTTGGAGATTGCGCACCTCCTGCCACAAAAATGTCACGCGCAGGCACCTCTACGTGGATATCCATAGTCTGTTAAAGACTGAAGGAGCCTATTTGTAGTAGTAGTAATGTTTCATGCAGCCGAGTTTGTAGTGTAATTCAATCTTGTCCGTAGCTGAATACTTGATGTTTCACCTGGGCTATCAAGGGTATTTTTATCGTCACGCCATTACTAGATGGGTCGCCTACCACGGCTTAAGAGAGGCCCATTTACTCTTGAGAGAAGGATAGACCACGCCAGTTTGCCAACCTGGTATTTTACTTCGCGGTACATACAGCACCTCGTCTTCCCCAATGGTCACCCATCTGGTACTGGCCAGTCTCAACGTTGCTTAACTTTTATTGAATTAGTTTGGCATTATTTTGGAGATGAGTAATTTGTACATTTTTTTTATTTAATTATTTGGACTATTATCCTTATTTTCTAGTTGTCATTTCTCACGCAGTTTCGGCCAATTCTGACCTCTGACCTTCGCCAGGCCTACCGCGATGGGATATAATTGCTGTGGTTATAGTTATTCGTATATTCGTATCGCGGTTAACCTGACGAAGGCAAGAGGAATAATTGGCCGAAACGTCGTAGAAAACAAAAAATGGAAAATGAGGTTAATAATACAAAAAATTAAATAAAATAAATAAAAAAATGAATAAAAGAAAAAAGAAAAGAAAAACATTTTACTTTGTTTCAAATACAGATCAATCTTGTCATTCAAGTATTCCACATAAAAATATTTGAACGAAGATGAGTTCTATCCGGTGCATTCTTCCATTACGGTAAAAAAAAAAAAACAGATGCGTTCAAAATGTGTCTTTTTTGTGAGGGCAAGTATCCTTTTTGGTTCGAAATAAAAAGTAAAAATGGTTTATTTGGTGCTGAGTAAAATATGCAGACGTGCCGCTATTGTAGTGCGTTAGAATTGTCATGAGGGCATTTTTTTTTCTTGAAGATTATATTTGAGTAAATAAACCCCTTGAAGGAATATGGAGAATATTTTATTAATTTTAAATCGATCGTTAATCTATGGAGGGGAATAAGACAAAGAAAGTGAGCGATGGAGAAAAAATAAAAAAAGAGAAAAACAGCTAAAAAGGGGAAGCTAGAGAGATGAACAGATAACGAGTGGATTAATAAGAAAAAAAGTCAGAGGTAAGCGTTAGACAACAAAGGCGTTATCATTATGTGGGGTGGTGAAAAGAATAGCGAAAAATAGAAATTGTTAGAGAAAATAAGAGACATCGAATAACAGATGTAGAGAGGAAGAAATGAAGAAAGAATAGGAGAAGGGAGATGGGGCCAAAAGAGAAGAGGTAAAAAAAGGCTGAGAGCAAGAAATAATGTCAGAATGGGTGAATGAACGGAGAGAGAAATCCAGAGAAAAACAGTGCAAGAACAATGAAGAAAATAAAGAGAGGAATAGAGAGACACAGAATTAGACAGAAAAAAAAAGGTAGAGAGAAAAGAAAAAGGATAGAAACATATAGGAATACAAAGAAAAAAAGGTAGAAAGAAAAGAAAAAGGATAGAAACATATAGGAATACAAAGAAAAAAAAGCGATTCCGTTTCGTAGTAAGTGTGCGATTTTTATAGCGGATTGTTGTAATGCTTTTTTTTTCTAAGAAATACCGCCGAAATAAAACTATCTATTAGTGATGGGACGATTCCAATATTTTTCCCGATTCCGATACAGTTATCGATCCTTACTAAATTTTCGATTCCGATACAATTACGAATTCGGATTCTTCATAAATATCTTTATATTTATCTATGTAGTGGTTATTTTGTCCCATTTGTCGTTTAAAAAGCATTTAACGTGCAAACGTTAAAATACACGCGTGGGGGATGATCTATAAGTGTTATATTTACTGGTTGTTTATAGCCAATACGTCTTTATTATTTTATCATTACTACCCGTAGTGGAAGACTTTGCTTTAAACAAAATTAAATTAAAAAATACGATTAAAAGAATCGTTTTAGGTATCAGAAAATAGGCGCATTTTTTCCGATTCCGATTTTCCGATTCCCGATTCCGATTCCG
>NC_136482.1:194985057-194997557 GCF_053919585.1 Euprymna scolopes
ATCCATGAGCTGGAACTTTCGTCTCTCCGTGGCTGATGTTGATGGTGTGAGGCTCTAAGAAAAAAAAAACCCTCTGTCATGGGTGTGTCAAACAGGGATACGTCGTTGAATTGCTGGCGAAAATGCATTTGTTAGAAATTGTTAATTTCTTTCGATAACAAAGGGTTTCTCGTTTTAATTATACCACTACCGTCTCCATAGCTTTTCAACTTTTTGAATTAAGAATAGGCGGCTTTACTTGTGGAACGTGCCTCGTATAACAAAGCGCGCTCCGAACGATCGTTCAAAGTTATCGTTCATCGCGGAGAAAAGTGAAAAGTGCACTGAGAATGCCAAAAAAAAAAAAAAAAAAGAAAAAAAAATTCTGAATCACAAGTGGTTGCGTGTTTTAATGATACCACTCCTGTTTTCGTATCTCTTTTAGGTTAATTAGATAAGGAGACTTGGCTTTTGGAACTGAAACGACCCTTACACACACACACACACACACACACACACACACACACACACACACACGCACACACACACACAAACATATATATATATATATATATATATGTGCCTTTGAAGTGTAACAATATTCCGCATAACTTCCTTTAAACGTAGCAATTTATCTGAATAATAATGTCTACGCGGTATGAGGTTTTATTTTTACGAATTATTGCAGGCATTTGGGTCGTAATAATTACATAGGAATGTTTTATAATTGTGTATTTGTTAGGCGTGGTTGTCTATAATTAAAATAAGTTCCTACTAACTTGTCCTTCTATGAAGGCAAAGTCAGACACGTGGTCACCTTTTCTTGTAAAAGAAAAATCCAGCTTTCACAATAGACACTCTGAATTTTAACACAAATAAAAATTGTGTCCGTCTGATAAGATTTCTCCTACAATTACTTAGAATAGAAAAGATAAAGTGAATATCAAAACAGATACTACACTTTGCTTCAAGTCAAAAGGTTAGATATGTTTATGATGCTATTTATCTACGAAATTTGCCGAATTGTAGTAAACAGTTATAAAAATAATATGTGTTCAATCTTAAATTTTGAACAACTTAGAAATGACATTTGCATTTTAATTTATAATTCGTTAAGGCTTTGTTATAGGAAAAAGCTTTGTCTTTCTAGTAGTGAATAGACCATTTTCAGCCGCATATAACTATGAAATTAACAGATTTAATGATTAATCTAATATAATAACGGCTATATGTCTATCTGCCAGTCTGTCTTTCTCCATATTTTCAAACTCTATCTCATCCGAAACTAAAAGTCGCAGAGCGGTGCTCAGAGCCTGATTGGGTTTTTGACAATCCGTTCTTTTGAGTCTTTAGCAGGTTAAAATAGTTTTTAAGAGGTTAAAAATGGGTCAAAATTGAAAAAATGTTAATCATATTACACATTTATCTTAGTTTATTTAAAAAAAATTTTTTTTAAATAAGTATCACGTTGGTACAGTGCTAACGTCACCGGCTTTGAATGCTATAGTTTCAGTTCCGATTCCAGCTGATGGCAACTAAATCATTTCTTTTACTTTTGAAATCACGAGTTTACAGTAATGTATACGAAATCTGGACGAATTAAAATATCATATTTAAGCGTGTGTTACGCTCGAGCAAAGCCGGCTTTGGCATCTGCTCTTGTCAAATATTTATGGACGATATTGATTAAAGTTATTCCAGTTATGCAAGTACTATAATCAATGAGGATGTACACTGTACACAGAAGCAATACTCTAGTTTGTAATTCGCAACGGACGATTTGAGTTTTTAGCTTTGTTTATAAGTTTGGATGAAGTCAAGTCGCACTTGTGAAATACGTTATTGACATAAAAACAATATTTTGAGAAAACTTCGTTTTACATTTTACGCTTCTGGAGTTTAATTTCGAAGAAATTTTCCCAGTGTTTTAAATGCCTGGTTTTGATTATTCATTGATTTGAATCCCTCCCAAGCTCTTCAACTGAATTCTTCTCGTCTTATTTCTTTTATTTCCTTTTTTTCAAACCCGCGGCAAGTTTTTTAATTTGCTAAACAATAACACATTTTATGTTTTTTTTATGATTGGTAAACCAATGAGAGCATTGTTTTCCCCAAACTCTACTTCGGTATTGAGCACTCTTGTATTAACTTTGTTAAACTTCATTAGTTACTTAACCTCTGAAGAACAATAACCTCAGATTATTATGTATATATACACACACACATTATATATAGTCTTTGAAGTTTTTAACCTTTAAAACTATACAAAAATATATTTTTTATCATTCGTTAGAAAACCATCTAGTCAGTGAGTCATTTAATCACCTGCAATCACTGCATCAACTCGCTCTCGAATTTACTATAATACCAATAATTTATTTTTCAAGGGATCATCAGTTGTTTACCATGAAATACTGTTTCGGGGATTTAATATATATATATATATATATATATATATATATATATATACATATATATATATATATATATATATATATGAAAAATTTTATTTTTGTCGCCTGACGATGAACTTTTGGCTTTTTAATAAACGAATTGCTCCGAAATATTAGCATGTTTAGTGTAGCCACAAGAAAATAGCACATTTTACCATTGGTTGTCATGTAAAAATAAAAAAAACGAATAAGTCTTTTGTCCCTTTGGCTTTATCAACATTTAAGAAAAATTATTATCTACAATTATATTTGTGATTTAATGTTATTATGCATAGTGATATGTTCACTCCATCATTAGATGGTCCATAAAAACTCCCTGACAAATATACCCGATGAACCAAGTGTAAGAGATATTGAAAAATTCTAGTTAAAAGGCTGTAAGTATCACAGAAAGGTATCTCGGTTGGAATATATGAAATAGTCATTGCATTTGGTGTCGTGACCGGGCGCTGGTGAATAATTCTAACAGTTATACTGGTGAATAAATCTTAATTTTAGGTGAATTACAAAGACCTTGAAATTCTTTTGTAAGATATAACGTTACGTTTCATTATCTGATGCATGTTGACATAAAATAATAAGGATTAATTTAATAGAAGTAAATTATGTTTAGATCAAATATTAAACCACATTGTTGCTATATATAATTTAATGATCCTATTTTAGATTCCATACATAACTAATGATTCCTTTGGCCGGATAAAAAGATCCAAAATTCATTCATATCATAACCAAACCACAAGAATTTAAAAACACCCATAAATGAATTCATATCTACCGTCACTTTGTAATTCAATAGCTTTAAACCCAGTTAATCGACATATCTGTTGTGGTCTTAGTGAAGAAAAACACGAATGAACAAGTTTAGGTAGAAAGAATATATTTTACAAGAAAGTTTGTGCGTATGTTCGATTGTTACGTTACGTTACGTTACAGTAATATTTTCCGGCGAGAGTATTAACCTCCTGGTTTATATAATGCTTGGAAGATTCCATTATGAGTGAATAGGTAAATCCGCATATTATAAAGTCATACTTGCTTTGTAAAAACATATAAAAATATCTTTTAGAAAATACCATGATTTCGGATGGTTGCTAGAATAATTTTAAGGATATTCAGTGCTAGATATTCTTTACCAGGGAAATATAAACATTCTTGATTAAATTGTAAGAAAACTTGATCTTCAAAGCATGAAAAATATTAAAACCGAATATTCAGTTTTCACCTTACAAGGGTTTAAAGTCCTTTCTAATACTATGTGAAACAAACGACGATCGCCGACTCCCAATGATTATGCCGTGATTTCTACTCTTTTATCTATAATATTGGTGGCTGTCGAGGGGCGCACATGGGTTCATAAGTGTAAAAATATAAAATAAACAATAATACACACGGTACAAATATCAGTTGCACTCTGGCTGTGTGCGTGACACCATAAAACCTTCTATTCCATTAGAGGTGAGAATGAAGTTTGACGATATTAAGATTTAAATATGATTTGTCTAGACAGAATATGTGTAAGAAAATACGCATATTTTGTCAAATTGTGAATAAAACAAACCTTATATCTATCCAAACATACCCGTCTACATTTGTTTGTTTTTCAATTCTTAACTTTCATGATTCCGGTCTTTGTCCGCATTGTTTTTGGCTTTTAAAAAATTCTCTCTCTCTCTCTCTCTCTCTCTCTCTCTCTCTCTCTCTCTCTATATATATATATATATATATATATATATATATATATATATATATACGGTGCATATATGTACATGTTAATATAGACCTAATATGGATACTTTAAAAGATATATTGTTGTCTTTTTTTTACTGCGAAATGAATTGGAGATAAAATAATTGTTTTATAATTATATTCTTTAAAATCTTTTGCAATTTCGATAACGGGAGAATCTGATTGATTTCAAACTATCCAACAATAAGAAAAACGTTTAGTATTCGTACTACTTTTATCAACTTTTATCTTATTTTCACACGTTTTAAGTTGACATAACTTTCGACTTTCCACAGATTTATTTTATCGTATTCGGGAAATCTGGACGAAATTTCGGCCGAAACCTTTTATATAATCCACGGGTTAAGCATATTCTCGTTTCGTCAGCAATGACTGGGTAAAAGTCCTAGGTAACTGGCAACTGTTTTTTCAATGTCACTTGTGCTGATTGCTGAGTTTTATAGAAAGTTTCACGACAAAAAAAGTCACGTATATATTAATGTATTCTATTTGCATGAAAAGTCTAAATGTCTGTATATAGATATTAGTATATGTATATACATTAATGTATATATATATATACTAATATCTATATATAGATATTTAGATTTTTGATGCAAATAGAATGCATTAATATATATACACTAATATATATATGTATGTATATATATATATATATATATATATATATATATATACTAATATATGTATATAGTTACATCCGTTTATTTTATAAAGTTTTTACAAAAATCGCGTTGTTATTTGGCTTTAAAGTGTTAAATGTAACACGTCTCTTATTTGATTTTCAAATTTCACTAAACGCTTTTAATGGATAAACCTACCCATATATATATATATATATATATATATATATATATATATATATATATATATATATTAGTGTGTTAGGACAGTATTTTTCTCTTATTCATGTATCGTGCACATATTACGTATATATATATATATATATATATATATATATATATATATATATATATATGCATAGAGACACGTAAAATATCTCTATATATATATTATATACATGTATGCATGCATTATATACACACATATATGTATCTATCCATATACAATAAAGTATATCCATATATATACATACATTATAGTCTATATAATATATATATATGTATAATTATATATACATTTTAGTATATCCATATATATACATACATTATAGTATATGTATATATATATATATATATATATATACGTATATATGCAATTAAACGGATTTCATTTAGTACACTTTCCTGATGTCAGCATAAAAACATTTCTTCAAAAACCTATTACGAACAATAAAAGGATTTCACATGCAATTTTACTTTCGTATCCAATTACACTTGAATTCTTAACGTCGATTCTCTGATGTAAATTTAATGAAAGAAAGTTGTCTTATGAGATACATTTACCTAAATGAATATATCTTTATGTTCCGTACCTACTGACGTTTATTCAGGTCATGTATATATATATATATATATATATATATATATATATATATATATATATAGATAGATAGATAGGTAGATAGATAGTATAACCATGGGATACAGCATTAAAAATTAGTACCAAAATACAGTAAATTATAATATACACATGTATATAAACAATAAACCTTATAAATAACATTATTATTATTATTATTACTATTATTATTATTATTATTATTATTATTATTATTATCTATATATTAATACGATGGCGTGTGTTTTCTTATGTGTGTCACGCTTCTCGGCAAATTTGATTGGTTGAGATTTAATTCTGGAATAGACATTTAATTTCCCAGTACACATTTACGAACGCTCCAGATTGCATTCTATTAGCGTGTTCCCACCGCTATATTTGTTTTTAATTCTATAAAATTTAGCGTTTTATCTTTCTTTAGATAATACCTCTTCAGTGTAGTTCGAGAATTATGTACTTCAAACCGAGATCGAAACTCAGGCGTAATATTTGCAGTCGAATATCTGAGATACATATATTCGAATATATATATATATATTTTTTTTTATATATCTATACATATATATACATATATATATGTGTGTGTGTGTATGACTATATATATTCGAATATATATATATATATATATGTTTACATCATACATATGTTCGTGTGTGTGTGTTTGTATGTCTGTATGTACATGTGTGTTGAGATGTTTAATTATTGCTTGCGGTAGGAATATTCTTTGTTTCAATACGTATATTTCGTAATCTTTGATAAGAAGCAAGACAAGATGCGAATCTCGAAAAACCACGTAAACATTACGTCCGTTCTCATCACAGCTAATCTCCACATGGCCTCCTTCCGGTCGATTCTTCCGCTTTTTCTCAAAGCAAATCAGTGTCTCACTTCCCCGATGAAACGCATGGATTTTCCGACGGATTTGTTTTTCGTGTTAGTTCTGCTTTCAAATAAGAAACAAGAATATATATTTCCTTGATACGATAAAGCAACAGTTCCCCAGGTTTTTATGCAGTGCTTTACGTTATTGTTTTTTTTTTCTGTAAGATTTTTCAAGCAGGTAGAACGCAGCAGTGATCATAAACAATAAATTAGAAGCAGTAGAAGTAGCGACAAGAAACAATAACTCACTCCAATCAAAAGTAAAACTGGCACACTATTATCTTAAAACTACTATCAACTAACCATAATATTATTACTTGTATGAATACTACTACAGCAGGAAGTCAACAAATGCAAACTTTTTCTTATAAACTTCATGCCATTAAACTGAAAATAACTTTGTTTTATCTATTTTAAAGCTAAAAAGTGATTGAATAATAATCAGTTTTAAGTTCATTCTGGTTGCCTGCCTCCTTCTTTCAACTATGCGCTTATTGACTATATAAAAGTAGCAGATATACCAGTGCTGCACTCAAAAGAACCCACTCCCTGAATCTACAGATAGTTGGATAAATTTTGTTGCCCTGTCTGTTCAAAGCAAATTTTGTATTGGCCTTTTTCTGTTCTCATTCGGTTGCATGGTTTCCGTTGAAGCCAGATGCTTCTGAACCGGGAGGCAGCACATCTGAATACGTGATTTAAGCGTCAACGGAAGAGATTGGTTTTCTTTAACTGTCTGATCCACAATTGTAGTATGATCTCTTCATGAGATGTTGTTAGGGGCTTCTCTCTTATTTACATTATTTTTCACAATCACAGTTGTCTAAAACAGTTTATGCTTGTTCTCTTTTTCTACTTAAGATGTAACGGATTGCTGCAATTAGTGTCAAGGTTTCTAAGTGGAGAATTACGCCGAAACGAACGGAGAGAATTCAAAGGGGCCCGCGGAAAGAAGCTATTAGAATAGACCTTTTTCAGATATCTGAGGATATCTACAGTGAAAACGGGGATTTTCTTGTTTGTAAGATTTGTCAGGGTTATGTTGTATTCCCGTGGGAAGGGGGGTATATTCTGTACATATATACACGTGTACATACGTGTATGCAATGAGTGTCTTATTGAATGTGCGCCTGTTCTTTATACATGTATTTATGTGTGATCGTCTCGTTTTCAACTTATCTGGTGCATGTTCACATATAGTGACAAATAAGGAAAGGAATACACATCCTTGTCTCTTGCCAAACAAAAGGAAGACATACCTTTAAAAAAATAACGAATATCATTCTATGAGGTTACAAAATTTGTCTAATTACGGAACACACTTGGCTCATCTTTGATCAAGTTGGAGGGAAAACTACAGCGAAAATTGTAAAAAAAAAAACAAAAAAAACAGGCCTCTTGTGTATTTCCGACACCAATTATCCCATTATAGAAAGGTTGGGCGTTGATACATTTCTGTCTACATCTTAATTATCGATCTTTTCACTGTTGGATTGTCTCTCTCGGCCGCTCGTTACAGACTGAATACTAATTAACTTCCTAAGGTGTCTCTAAACGCGTTACGTCATGCATCCACGTAACCAAAAATCATTGCCTAGTTTTTTGTCATGTATCTTTGGTTATTAAAACTATACATTCCAGTCCTATATTATTAAACATCATTCTAAATATTTTATTGTTTTACTAGAAGTTCAACTCAGCTTTGCTTGGCATATGTACTCTTCTTGACTTTATGTACATATGTTTATATATATATATATATATATATATATATGTGTGTGTGTGTGTGTGTGTATATATATATATATATATATATATATATATATCAAAAAGTTTGACGAATGTCTAGGTAACCTACATCTACAATTCCAAGTGTTTAGACTAAAACTTGGTGGGTGAGTTTGGTAGAGTCTGCAAAGGTTAACTCTTTCAACTTTCACCTCTTGGCAGCCGAATTTTCGCCCCAAAACTAATTTAAAAGCTTGTTGCATGTCTGAATAGACTTTATATCAAATTTCAAATGTTTAGACCAAAAATCCGCCGAATCTTTGGCCAAAAATCGCTTAAAAAGCTTGCCCAATGTCATAATACACTTTATGTAAAATGTCAAATGTTTAGGCAAAAAATTGGCTTAGAAGTCAATTTTTTAAAAACTTTTACCCAAGTAATTGACGCATTAACATTTATTGTTTTGGGATCAAATAAAATTGAAAAAGTTTGATCTATGTCCAAGGAACCTACTTCTAAAATTTCAAGTGTTCAAACCCAAAATTGGCGGAGGAGTTTGGTGGAGTTTTCAAAGGCAAAATCGTTGAACTTTGACTGAAAATTGACAGAGTAATTTGGTAGGGAAATGTACACAGACAGACCCACAAACAATTTCACTTCCATAGATATATTTCTGTCTGAATTATTTATATATTAAATTTCAATTATTTTTCAAAACATTTTTCACTACTAACGATTACTACGATATTGCCCCATTGGCTATTGTACACTCATTAATCCTTATCCTCGAGTGACCTCCGGGCCTTGATAAGTGGTGACTTCTATGTGACCCCCCCCAGCATTTTTCCAATTATCAAAGCACTTTGCTATTTCCATAACATTGTCACAAATTACAATATCGGTCACTCACTTCTTTACCCAGGACATCTGACGTTTATTTATGTATTAGGTTTATCGGTACATTTCGTGTTAGCATCTTTCTTGATTTTTTTTATGATAGCAACCCACTTACTACTTCACCGTATATGTTACATTTATCTTAAAAAGTTGGAATAAATTTTCAATTATTCATCACTTTGATATTATTGTCGATCCTTCTCACCGGAAGAACACTTGATGATAACGATATTTGCTTGCGCATTTTCACGGGAAGTTGAATATCCATGAAGTGATAAATTTCTTTCACAAAAATGTTGTTTCTGATTCGACCATCCATAAGAAAATCCATAGTATTCGAGTTGTCCGCTCGTTAAATACGGCTTTTCCCTAAAAGTCGTATTCTTCCGTCCGAAAATTTGGACATAAGTCCCAATTATTTAAGGACTATATATTATTTTTGTATCTTCTCTCTGGAAGAATGGATAGCAATAAAGATGGTCGCTTTCGTGTTTGCGCCGTAACTTGAATATCCAGGACTTGCTTAACACAGTTCTATCTCTTTAACAAAGATTTGTTAAAGATTCGATCATCCGTAAAGGAATCCGTTGCATTCTGAATCGTCCGAACCTTACATAACATCCAAGCTTCAGTAAGATTCGCGAAACGACTCCATTGACTACGAAAACTATTCTACGGCATACGAATAAACAAATTAAGTAATTATTTGGTATGTAAGTCCAAGTCTACCCTAAATTCATCCTCGTCAATCATACCGTATAAATCGTAGCGCCTCTTGATCTATCCTAATATTTCACCCACACTCACTCCTACATATGTTTTATTTTCAGGAGGTCGTAACTATCATATTATTTTCCGATGGGTCGTTTTATTTTCCAGTGTTTGAACAGGAAGCAGCTTTTATTTTGTTTCTTTACTAAATCATATCCGGTGTCTTTAACAGTAGTTTATGGAGTCATAAATGTCAATGTAATGGCTTCGTCCTTCGTTAAGTTCTGTTATTGATTAGAAACTAAAACATGTTCATGACATTAATACCGTCATAAAATCATTTGGACAAATGATCGGAAATGTGAACTGAAAATTATACAAATATATGCAGCATAATATGCAACGCACAGGTGTTAGAGTATTAACTACGATATATTTCTAATCTATCTATATATAAAAGTGAACGAGTCTGTGTGTGTGTTTGTGTGTCTGTGTGTGTGTGTCTGTATATAGACACACACCTACGCAATAACTCTATCAATTTTATGTCTACAGACTCAAAATTTGATATGCAGGGTACTGAGATTTGGGAAAATCGTTGACTATTAAGGAGTCAAAGTTCAACGATTTAACTTTTGAGAACTCTACCAAACTCCTCCGCCAATTTTGGGTCTAAACACTTGAAATTTCAGGTATAGGTTCCTTTGACATGGATCTACATTAATAACTTGATTAGAGCCCAAAACAATAAATGTTAAGGCGTCATAATAGAAGTAAAAGTTAAAAAAAAATGACCGCTTATTTATTTATTTATTTTTTTTTGCTCAACATACACCTCTAAACATCCGAGCAACGCCGGGCTCAAATGCTAGTTTATAATATGTCTGTGTGTATGTATGTATGTATGTATGTATGTATGCTTTCGACAGAGGCGACGGATTTTCACAAGATTAGTATCGTTTTGAAGCGACCCTTCGGACAACAAATATCGAAAAATTTTCTAAAATTAATTCCTTCGCTCTCAACTGGGCACATTTCTACAAGGAGGGGTCGCTTTTTTCACAAATATTTTCGAAAGTCATCCTCTCTTTTCGATTGCTTAGCCTTAATTTAAACCTTCGCCACTTCCGGTTTGGCGATGGACGCAACGGCAAAGACATCACTTTTATTTACGTTCTTTCCTCCTTGTCGGTACGGGTTCGAACCTGCCTGCCTACTACAGCTTTTTTCTTTTTTTTGCTTAACACACACCTCAAAAACCCCGGGCAACACAGGTCACCCAGGCTAGTATTATATAAAAAGTATGTTGTCTATGTATGCGGAAGAGAGAGAGAGAGAGAGAGAGAGAGAGAGAGAGAGAGAGAGAGAGAGAGAGAGAGAGAGATCCATATAGACATGGTAACGGCTGGATTATTTTTTTATTTAAATCATAAGTACTTGATGTATCTGGGAGTGTTTTTACGTAGATTTTGTATCGGAATGCGTCTGATAAGTATTGAAAACCGCTAATATTAAATATTCGCTTAAAGAAGTAAGCTCGATATTGACACTTTTATAAAACCGAACATCACAAATGCATTCGATATTTTTACCACCTCATATGCAGAAATGTCCAGCTTATAAAATAAGACAGGGGCGCGTTTGAAATGAGTGTTTCTTTTTAGAGCATAATTAAACCATGATACTTGACTTTTCTTCATTTATTTTAATTCAAGTGACTTTGTAAAACAATGCAAAAAATGAACAGTTGTTGTTTTTTATAATAGAGTGCGCGTTCAAAAATGAACGCTTTTGCTTAAAGCACAACTAAGCCTTGGTATTTTAAAACTTAAAGTGAAGCCACTAATAACATGTACTTTATATTAAATGAACAATAAATTCTCTACAGTGCAATGTGACTAGAGCAGGCAATCAATTGATTTTATTAATAAATTGAGCGAGTTTACTCACCCAATCAGAAGCGAAAATACAACCCATATACTATTTCTCTATTATATATATATATATATATATATATATATATATATATATATATATATATATATATATATATATATAAGTGAGATTAAATATTGAATTCATTCTGATAATGGACTGCCCAGGTTGTATGAATTCCTTTTTTATAACTCTTAATCACCATTCAAATAACATTTGCAATATATGTGTTGAAAAGAAAAATACTTGTTTATTCATAGCTGAACATTTTGCTAATTGCATTTCATTTCCTCTGATGATATGTGTCATTATTGAAAATCCATGGATTAAGGAAATATATAAATATAATTTTGATCTATATATTCCTTGTTTCAAACAATTAATTCTGAACTTAAAAAATATATGTGCATATATTTTGATTTCCAGAATTTAACTTTAACCATTAAACACACACACACACACACACACACACACACACACACACACACATATATATATTTATTTTAGAAGAAAAGGAAAAAATTATAGAAGAAAGGGAAAATAACTATTTTATTTTATATATATATATAATTTATATATATATAAATATATATATACATGTATATTTATATATATATAAATTATTTTATATATATATATAAAATAATTTATATATATATAAATATATATATATATATATATAAAATATTTTATATATATATAAAA
>NC_136482.1:195000057-195085057 GCF_053919585.1 Euprymna scolopes
TCTCTTTGGGCGAGGCGACAAATTGCACATGTACTTAACCTATATTTAAGTTTTAACACTAGTTTTCTTTATTTAAACGGTTGTAAACAACCCAAGGCTATTATCCAATTCCGAGACGGGCGTCGTGGTTGAGAAAAATAAAAGGAGAAAATTAGCACAAAAATAACATTGAAATGACAAATGTCAGAATGTTGCCGAACAAAATGAGAAAGAAAAGCGAAAAAAAACAAAACAAAAAAAAAAACAAAAATAAAAAAAAAAATAAAAACGAGAACAAAATCAATGTTCTCTAAATGTCATTGTAATAACATTTGGTTGTTCCAGAAAGTTCTTGCAGACTTTTTAATTTTGATTGCTAATGATGTATTTTCAAATAAGTTTTCTTTATAATACCTTTAGTCTATATATCATTTTAAAGGCCGTTTTTCGCTCTATCTAATTCTTTATATAATATTTATTTTAAAACAATTATGTCTTCCTTTCAGAACGTTTATTACAAGATGGAAAAAAGCAAATTGTACAATTTTCGTATTTCAATTCAAGGTAAGCCGAACAGCTGCTGAAACAGCTCGCGATAGCAACGAAGCGTTTGGCCCAGGAATATTGACTGGACGCACAACACAATGGTAGTTTAAGAAACTTAATTACGGCCAGGAGAGGTTTGGAGATGAACGTAGTGGTCGGCCATCGGATGTTGACAACGACCAATTAAAAGCCTTAGTTGAAACCAATCCACACAATTCTTCCAGAACTTCCTTCTGAATTAGACAAACCTTATACTGTGATTTCCAACCACTTGAGAGAGATTGAGAAGCCAGTAAACTTGATAAATGTGTGCCTCACGAATTAAACGACAATCAGAACAAACCCTATTGAAGTGTCATCTTTTCTTTTTCACGCAACAAGGACGACCCGTTTCTAGCGGGTTGTGATTTGCAATGAAAATTGGGTTCTCAACTCAGTGGTTAAACGTAGACGAAGCTTTGACACTTCTCGAAGTCAGAGTTGTACCAAAAGAACGTTATGCTGACTGTTTGCTGGTCTGCGATCCGTCATCCATTACAGTGTTTTGAATGCAGGCAAAACCATTACGACGAAGTACTGTCAACAAATGGATGAAATGCATCAGAAACTTCGACAACAACACCCAGCATTAGTCAACAAACAAGGCCTAATTCTCTTCTAAAACAATGCCCGACCGTACATTGCTAAATTGAGTCTGCAGTAGTTGAACGAATTAGGCTACGAAACTGTTCCTCATCTGCCATAATCTCCAGACCTCCACCTACCGACTTCTACCTTTTCAAATATCTCGACAACTTTCTGCTTGAGAAATGCTGCAAAAACCTAAGCGATATCAAAAACGCCTTCAGCGACTTCATCGCCACCAGAAAGCAAGATTTTTTATGTGATTGGCAAAAATACACTTGTTTTGCGTCGTTAAAAGTGTGTTGATTCTAATGGTACTTATTTCGTTTTGATTAATAAATTTTTGTTTGAGTTGAGATATGTTCATCTGAATTAAAAAGTTAAAAACGCAGACACTTTCTTGTCAACCTGATATACACATGCTATTATACACAGGCGATAGATATGCTGCGTACATAATTAGATATTAAAGACAATTTAGATCCAATTTAAACAACGTAGCACTTAAGTTATAATTATCGGGCGAACAAATGTTTCTAATTAATCGTAATTAGCTCTAATACCCTCGAAGTGTGTCATATTATTATATGTTATCGTGCCTTTGAACAAAATTACATGACGTAATCGGTTCCAATTCAATTTATTCGATTCTATTTAGCATATAACAGATCTTAATGTAAATCGCTTGAGATAAGGTGTGAAGCCATTTGAGATAAGGAGTTAGAAAGGATGACATATGATTATTTCAAACACAAGAAATGCCTATTAACCATTGTTTTGAAAATACTAAAGCTGGGGAGAGGGGGATAGTGAGCAGGAGGGGAGTTCCACACGCTTGCAATTCTTGGAAGGAAACTTTTGGAATAAAACGCTGTTTTGCAACGAGGTATCAACACAAGTGTTATTTGTGTTTTATGTGTCTGGTCAGACTGTACACATTGTTTGGGATTATCACCCCCGCGACGATAATTAAACATTTGTCAAATGAAAAGAAAAACATTCTATACGAAAAATTATTACTAGAAACGTACATAAGAGAGCAAAATAAAGTTAAGTTTCCTATTATTTGAATTAACCGAACTGTTCACGACTTAAGTGGAAGTTGAACAACGTTTTGGTCGATGTAATTACGGTCATTTTCTGGAATATTAGAACCAAAGTAAAACATCCCCATTCTTTAGACATATTAATATTAAAATATCAAGATTTATTGGATGCAAATCTTGCAATGTCTACTTTAAATGCTAACTGCAATTAAAGAGGGATACGTACTTAAACAAACTGGCGAAGACGCTTATAATATACAGCGTGTTCAAAATGTCACTGAAGGGATTTGGACTTAAACAGATTCTTTTTTTTTATTATATCTTGCTGTAATTTTAACACAATCTGACACACATTGACAAATGGTAATAAAAGAAATGCAAAATTTAATCCATCTTTAAAGGAAACGACGTATTAACTCTTCACGTTCGAAGCTTCGTATTTAGTTTTTAGTTGAAAGTAAATTTACAAACATTTATAAAACAACTAAAAATATCAAACAAACAATAGGGGATATTATTTCTAATATTTTTTATAACAAACAAATAAGGAGATTATATAGATCGAAACATTGTGCAAATAACACTCATGATGAAAACAGCATTAATCCAAATTATACAAATAATCATCCCCCCCCAAATGCAGAGCTATAAAATTAGGCTTGTTTATGTGAAGTTTTTAGATGAGGATTAATATTTTTGATTATTTGGACTACTGTTCTCATCTCATGTGTTATTTGCGCACTGTTTTGACTGATCTAACCTTCGTGTGCATCTTGTCGAACTCATTACTCTTTTGTCGAAATCGGGAATATACACGGGATTTCGAACGAAAAGCTTTATTTACTCCAAATATAACAGGGAACACGTAATTCGCAATTGTATTCTTAGTATCGTCTGAACTGATGATTAAACATTCAACTCCAGAAGATTTTTCTCTTTAAACTAAATTTTATTTAATAGTATATTCGTTACAACATAGGTCCTTGCGAAAATTGCCGATTTAAACAGGCTAATTCCTGATGTCGGCAAGATACAACTTAAAAAGACCGAAGATTACATCGGCCGAAATATTGTGTAAATAATAGTGAGGATAAGAACGGTAGTCCGAATAATCAAAAAAAAAATTGCAAGTATCAATTCTTATTTCAACAAATCAGAAGCATAAAAGAAATAGACGTTTTCAGCATAAATTAATAAGCCAAGATTTTTACATTTAGAACAAATAGAATTTTTGGCCTGTTTTTATTAACCATGTAAATTATTAATCATCAGCTATTTCGAATAAAAAATATGGCCTGGCCATCTGTGAACACCTCATAAATAGTTCTGTTTGGTCTTCCAGATTCAGTGTTGACTTGTTTTCTATTCACAGCAAGCAATATTCATTTTTTCATTAAAAACTTTTGACACTATCTATGTTAAGCCCTTTAGATTTTCTCTTTGCAAGCAAAAAGAAAATCTTTTAGGAAATAATGTGGCGTCTATTTAATTATTTCCCCGCTTAATTTTTTCCTCTCGCTTTTTTCTGTCTCCCGCTATATTTCCGTTTAATATTATTTCTCATCCTAAATTTACTCCGAAATTGCGTTGTTGAGAGGATGTACGAAACCAGTTAGCTGGCTACTATACTTTATATCTTTTTAATTCATTATATTAAAATTTAATCATTATTAAGCTATTATCAGATTCAGGTAACCATGTAATATACGTTATTGTCTATTTCTCGTCAACAATCTACGTTTTGCTTAAGTTTGCTTACAAATATCAGCTGTTGCTACATTTTATCCTCTAAATGGACGTTTGTGTTCGTGTATCGAATGATTTAAATAGCTAGCAGACACCGTCTCTGTTTCATTTCCCTATTGACATCTAAACATCTTGATATGCATGCAGCAATACATGATATTAAGTCGCCTCTATAGCCACGCCCTTTCGGATGGCATACATTACTCCCCCCCCCCAGTTTCCAACACATTCATTCGATCTTGATGCAACATGCCTTCCACACTTCCTCCCGTTTATTGAAAGAAAAAAAGCGAGAAAACCAACAATAAATCTAAAGGAAAACAAAAACAAACAAATATTACAGAGACCGGTGCGATTTTACTTAATGTGACCCAAGTGAACGTGACACCAATCAGAGCACAGTCGTTTCTTCGCAATAGAAGCGGATGTTGTCACGTAAGCACACTCATGGCAAATTACAGAAAATGATTTACTGCGCATGACCGTCAAAAATTACTGCGCAGATTTGCACCAATCAAAACGTGTTGCGTGTGTATTATCATCGTTCAAAAATATTCGCCAACTGCTTATATATAAAGTGACTCTTTTTCTCATCGAACGCCAGTATCACCAATTCCAAACTTTCCAGCATTTTTTTTTCTTTTTATTATTATTATTATTATTATTATTATTATTATTATTATTATTATTATTATTATTATTATTATTATTATCATTATCATTATTATTATTATTATTATTATTATTATTATTATTAAAACCCATTAAAACGTGTTGCTGGCGGCCCACACAAAGAAAAGCGGACAAAAATTAAACATGGCGGATGTTAGATAAGGTCGTAAAATGGGATTAAGAATAGTAGCGCTCTAGGTGAAGATTATTTTGGACTGTAAAAAAAGCTGGCTAGTTAAATCATCATTGATCACTCGCGGCGTTCAAACCATTAGCAGTAAAATAATCTCTCCTCAAATGGTGAGAAGGCAAGCCTTAATGGGTGCAATTCCTTCAATTGTACAGGACTTGACTCCTCAGCCAGCACAGAACAGGCGACATCTGCAATGGCCTGTATTTTGGTGATTGTGAGCAATAGGAAAACCTCATGCAAGAAGAAAATTAAGTTTTCAGATCAATCTAAGAATATTAGCGTCAAAATAAAAAAGCTCCATTTCAATTGTTCAGACATATTAATAAAAAGATTAAAATATTAAGATTGATTGTATGCGAAACTTGCAATGCTATAAATAGTTTAAATACTAACTTCTATTAAAGAGGGATACGTACATAAACAAACAGGCGACATGCTGATAATATACAGGGTGTCCGGTCCTGGATATGACCTTAAACTGTATCCAGTGGTGAGACCCCAGCTTGCGGGCTTTGTGGAGCCACCATTTAATTGCCATTGTTCCAGCTCCACTCTGACCCAGAGTGGTAGTACCTGTTAGGGTCCCAACTATGGGTTAAATAGAAACCGACTTGAAAACAACAAATATATTCTATTTAAAAACTTTTCTTCAAAATCTTTGGATTTGGTATTAAATAACCTGAAAAGGGTTGATATGCCCTAAAACAAAAACAAACAAACAGGGTGTCCAAACATTCAATGAAGGTTGTTGAACGGAAATAAATTCTTTATTTTTAATGATATCTTTCTGTCATTTGTACATAACCTGACAAGCCTGTAATTTAACTAGAAGTGGTTTTTGAATATCTTGATAGATAGACTGAGAGATAGTTTGACATTTACGTTTTGACAGTTGTACATATAATATAAACACGTTACCTTTCTCGATGAACACAAAAGACGGCAGTTATGAAAGACATGATGATTATTTATTCTTCGACCGGTCGGAAATGATTCTGTATTTCAGGGATTCAAAGTTGTTACATGGTTATTTCTAAACCGTACCGCTTCCACAGGGAGTCTTGATTCTAACCGAGAATCGGTCTGAACCTCTCTGCTTCTCTGATCTGATTGATCTAACTCCCCTAACTGACTTCGAACTCTTTCCTATATTGGTTGAAAGAAATAAACAAATTCAAACAATCCTTATTCATGAAAAAAATTTCGTTTAAATGTTGGCCATTTTCAGCTTCGCATATTTAGGTTCTTTCCATTATTCATGACTGCAGAAACGCTAGATTGCGATTTAATTCCCTTATTTCGTTTCTGATGTTTTCCTGCGATTCTTGCCGAGTTTGGCGTTTGTTAACATAGCCTCTTTATTTAAAATATCCCCAAAAGAAAAGGTTTCGAATTATGATGTAACGCGGGCTATCTCTTAGACAAAAATGCCATCGATAAGCTCTTTAACTAAAAAAAAGATTGACTCCTGATTTTGGTAAAACAATTTCACAACTTGCGATCAACGTTGTTCAATGCTTATCGATAATTAATTTTCAAAAATATTTGAAATAAAGAAAAAATAATCATTGATGGTAAAATGACAAATTTTTTAAAACTCTGAAGTGACTTTTTGTAAGTTCTGTAGTTTTTATATACAATTAAGAAAAAGAAAACTGTAACAGAATTAAAGAAATACTTCTATGAAAATTATATTACGAAACCTTTCAATATAATTACATAATATCTTCAGTATTAAGAGTTCCTGGAGTCCAATAGCGGCAGCAGCAGGTGAAGAGAAAATTCACATACGCTGACATTCATGGCCTTCTTTTACATATGAATTTAGTCAAACGTAAAAGACCCCAGAGCAAATAGTTTTGGTTTTCACAACTCATGGCTGTCTATATTACTGACTTACCAAACTAGACTCTCTTCGACAGTGGGTGCACTGAACTAATTTTTAATGCCAAGATATGCCGATGGTATTCAAAACAAATTGACGGCAACTGTATTGAAGTTACATAGTCCTGGTGTTAAAATGGTATTAGGATTTGTACAAAGGCTGATAACATTGCTACAATCAACGGAAGGGAAACCTCTTTCGACATGTTACTTAGACTCGACTCCATTAAGGCAATTGGCGGTGTTCGCATGAGGCAGTTTGAAAGTGATGTGTGGGCCGCTTCGTATTAACGAAAATGATTTGGTTTCAAATGTTCAATTGTAATGTGAACAAACGTATTGCTACTCATCTCTCTTCATAATGCGCCTACAACTAGTGTCCACTACTTCAAAGTGTTACTCTGCCTTGTTTAGGGTGAAAATTGATTTTAAAAAAATAAACAAGAAAATTATAAGCTGTTTATTTCGCGATTAAACAAATCTTAGGCATGTCAGAAATACAAATTACAAATAATTTTAAAATATTTTTCCTAATCCATGGATTTTATATGAATGGCTCATCTCATCGAAGGAAACGGATAGTAATTATGAGCAATAAAATATATATAAGCCATCAAGTATTTTACTTAAATTTAAATTCATGAGCTTAAATATATTTTTTTTATTTTGTGTTTATATTTCATGGTACTATATTAGTTTATTTATTTATGTTTTTAATAATTATTATTTTTTAATATTATTAGCATTTATATATATTCATTGTAATCTTAAATGAAAGTGGGTGTTGTGTGTGCAACTGTTTACTATTTCGCTTTTACAGTTTAAATAACAATGGTTAAGTGATCCATAAATGTTATGATTTTGAGTTTTTTATTCAGGCATAATCTACACATATCCTCTTAATTATTGCGTGTACTGAATTGTAATGCTTTTCACTTGACTCTCGGCGAACGCCCATTTCTTTGAGCTCCCAATACGCGCATACCCACACATACAAACACATATGCATATATATATATGTATATATATATATATATATATATCATGTATCTTATAAAGTAATGACTTACTTGTCTCTACCAAATTTTAATGGAGTATAACCTTGATACCCAACGATTGATTCAATATTAGATGATAAGATATGAGGATGATGATAACTAAACTCAACACTAACGCCCAGTTCAGGCTGACAAAAATGAATAGCGGTCAACCGTTGAGAAACAAAAACTGCACGTCTCATTAGCCTTAATTTACATCGTTCAACATTAGAAACATTTTTCATTATTAAAACGGTTTTTAACGTATATTTCCTTTAAATAAATCTTATGTAATCATTTAAAATAATTTTGCTTTTTCCGAATAGTTGAATGACCTCCAATATGGATGTCTTAACGAAATTGTTGCGAAGATTATTCATAGACAAGCGAGGATATACGTTTAAAGCAATGTATGATCCTAAGTAAATGCGCTTTTGTAAATCATTAGTCTTGCTACTTCTGCCCACGACAGGTTTCGTATAGGATTCAGTAGCTGTTTACGAAAGTAACAAAACGTTGTCTGGGGATATTTCGTCTGCGTGTATTTTTGATACAAATGAAGCAGCCATTAGCGCTGTTAATCAGTTCGCACTATTATTCAATATCGGACTGAGTAGTGACGTTAAGAATAGACTTCTCGTGCAAGATCGGCGGCAGAGATGGACAATGAAACGCATGGAAAGAATACATAGGAGAAAAGTAGATTTACCATATTTACAAATCTTTACTTTTTCGCAATCCAATATATATATATATATATATATATATATATATATATATATATATATATATATATATATATATATATACTAGCATTTCAGCCCGGCGTTGCCTGGGTGTTTGGAGGTGTATGTTGAGCAAAAAAAAACTCAATTTTTTAAAATTTGACCCCAATTATGATCCCTTAATATTAATTGTTTTGGGCTCAAATCAAGTTATTAAGTTAGAGCCATGTCCAAGAAACTTATATCTAAAATCTAAAGTGTTTATACCCAAAATTGTCGGTAGATTTATGAAAGGTCAAATCGTTGAACTTTGACCGTTTAACAGCCAAATTTCTGGTCGAAAACTTATTACAAAGATTTTCCCAAATCTCAGCACCCTGTATATCAAATTTCCAGTCTGTAGAGTTAAAATTGACAGAGTTATTGCGTAGGGAAATGTACACAAACCGACAGAGAGAGTTTATTTAGAATTAATAGAATTTTTACCCCAGTTTCTAGCTTAGTAATAAGATGATAAAACAAGATGTGCATAAAATGAAAATATTTAAACAGTTAAAGATTTTGTTCGTTATCCTGATATATTTGAATCATATAAAATTACCCATAATATATTAATAAAGGAAAACCAAAATTATATTAGTGTATAAAATGTATTACAGAAAAAATGTGTATATATATATATATGTGTGTGTGTGTGTGTGTGTGTGTGTGTGTTTTTGTATACATTTTTTACAAAACTGGCAAATTAAAAAAATATATCCATTTTGATGAACATGTTAGCCAACTTAATCATGAGTAACTTAAATCTAATATCTAATTAGTAAATTAGATCTAATATCTGGAACATTTTTGTAATTGTGATTAAGAGAGATAGTGGGGGAACAACACTGCTGGGGAAGCATAGTTTTATATACTTTTTATTTTAATCCCCGAAACAGTGTTCCATGAACTAATGTTCCTTAAATTAACATAAGGACTAATAGTGAATTCGATAGAGCCAGTTGATGAAGTGATAGCAGGTGATGAAATGACTAAATAGTTTTCCAACGACTGATAAAAAATATAAAAATTAAATAGTTTTTCTTATATAGTTTTAAAAGTTAAGAAACTTCCGAGACGATATATATATATATATATATATATATATATATATATATATATATATATATATGTATGTGTGTGTGTGTGTGTGTATATATATATATGTAAATATATATATATATATATATATATATATATATGTCAGTTCAACTAGGAAGCAGACATCATTGGTAGAAGTTGCTATAAATACGCTTTATGCATAGGTTTATATATATATACATATATGTGTGTGTGTATGTGTGTGTGTGGGGGTTGTATGCATATACATGTGTATGTGTGTACGTATTGTCATCTTGTTACGATGTCGTGTACATTTCAACCTGTCAGAAAACTTTGTTTGTTTAAGACGTTCTCAAGAAAGTGGTCCTTCTAGCTTACTTGTTAAGCAACACCGACAATCATTGGCACCTGGAAATGTTTTAACGCGGCAACACCCGTTATTATGAACATCCACTCGACGCAGTAAACGAAACAATGCGGAACTTTTAAGTGACTCAACAGAAAATAAGCCAGGTGATGGACACCAAGAGACAGAAGGAAATTAGAAAATGAACATATTCTTTGTTTCAAATAAGAAAATAAAAAAAAAAACTTGGAAAAATTTGGAATGAGAATTGAGTCTCTTCTGACTTCCATGTCTTTTTTTTACACACACTCACACACACACATACGTATATATAGTCATCTTAGCAGAGTGTTTTGCGGTATCACAGCTCTTCAAGGGAGCTAGACAAGCATTTCTTCCCAACCTTGAGCTTTAACAAGCAACCACCGGGTCTATATACAGGTTACGGGATCGGCGCTGTCGACTATGTAACAGTAACAATGATTTATACGAACGAAGAAATCCACTCGCACAGTGCTCCATTTGTTTTATTTACGATAAGCTTTCACTCACATTAAAGAATTTGCAGAACAAATGAATTTAAACAGGTTCAATCCAAGAAAGAGGGTTTCATATAGTCTTCCAGTGAAACACCTTTTTGCTGTGGCACAATTTTTCGCTGTGGCAAGATCAGCACCCATTCAGATTTATGTTCGAACAACAATCAGACACACACACACACACACACACACACACACACACACAAACACACACATACATACGCACATACACACATATATATATATATATATATTTATATCTATATATATAGAGAGAGAGAAAGAAAGAGAGAGAGAAAGAGAGACAGAAATGCAAATTGGCTGTGTGTGTGTGACTGAATGAGTTCCTTATCAACTCTGAAACGGCTGAACAGATTTTCTTTGAAATTTAAAGAACTTTATTATATAAATCTGGGAGTGATCTCAGTTAAGTTTTTCTCAGAATACCCTCGATAATTACCGAAAATTAATAATCGAAACCATTATTTTAATTTATCTCTTATTCGGTTAACACATTTTTTCCATGTCGTCGCTAAGCAACAATGATAGAAAAAACCGGCTGTGAATATTCTATTGTGGGTAAGTTGATAGTGCGTGATTTTTTTAATGTTTTATTTTCGTTAACTGCAAAGAAGTTTATATAAGATAATTTTATAAAAGTTACAGTAGGTTCTCTAGAATGCAATGTAGAATAACGTATAATTTTGGACTAATTTGCTGCATGGAGGCATGTGAAGCATCCTTTATTGCGATTTCACGTTTTTCAATGACAATAAAACCATTCAATCCCATGAAAAAGATAAAAAAAGAGAAATGCTGCTAAAACAATATATATAAGCAAATAAATAATAATGTTAATTTATAAAAGAATAAAAAATTTCGAAACATTTAGAAAACCTAATTTTTTTAAACATTTGAAAAAATTTCCAGAATCTTTCAAGAATTTAAAAGAGGTCAAGAGAGTTTTATCAAGCATATATATATATATATATATATATATATATATATATATATACCTAACTGAAAAATATTGTATAACATGGTAATGAGAGCTAGAAAGAAACCGAAGATTAACAAAGGATACGTTAATAAGGATGAATAGAATGGGAACGGAGGGAGTAATAATAACAGCTGAATAGGTAATGATGAGGGAGTACCATAAATAAGAGAAATAGACGCAAGAGACAGGTTTGGTCGAATGCGCCATTCAGCAAGCATATTCAAAATAAAATATATAGGGAATTTTACTTAATAATAGATAAAAACTTCCTTCCGGAGAATAGATTAAGCAAAATAATAAATAGAAACTCGGTAAAATTATCTTTCTCGACAGCAAGCAACTTAACTTACACTACAATAAGCTCCAACAACAGGAAGATCAGCAAAATAAGGAATACTAACGAATTAGCATCGAATGAAAGTGTCTTAGACAGAAAATGTAACTGCAGAATACCTGTCAAATGTCCGTTGGGTGGTAAATGCCTTACCTCAGAAATAGTGTATAAATGTGAGATTAAGACCGATAGTACAAAGAAGATATATCTTGGGGCTATGGGTGCGTTTTTAAGGAAAGATACAGAAACCACATAGTATCCTTTAAAAAGGAACCTGAGATGGAAACTAATAGAGAAGGTGTTAACGATAGCAGGGGGAGGGTACAAGAATCAACATTAGAAATAAAAGGAGGAATACAACTGCATTAGGGGTTGGGCCAGGGAACTGTATAGAAACAATAAAGATTTTGAATTGAAATGGTCAGTAGTGGATAGGGGAGTAAGTATATCCCTGGGAAATCAAAAAGGTGCAACCTGTGTTAATTGAAAGCCTTCTACATAGTGAATTCTAAAGAAGAAATAATAAAAGACCGGATGTCTTCACAGGAATAGGTTTTTGCTATCACGTCTTAAATGTAACTGGTAAATCTTTTTGTAACAATAAAGACCCTTGTGTACAAGGCCAAATTTTAATGTACAGTTAAATAGCTTGCAATGATGTAGTCTAAACGATGGATCCAAATCTAGCAAGCAAATATAGTTTCTATTATTCTACACTGGATAAGAAATATAGATAAAGAATAAGGCTTAACCGCGAGCACTTTTTTAGTCGTCAGTAGTGTTGATGGTGGAATAAGTGGTACTGTTTCCAGATCAATAAAATAACTTACCAATAAACTAGCAATTATATATAAAAAATAAAATCAGCAATTAGTGAATTGGAAATTAATTATGAAATTTTTAAACTTAAAAAATCTCTGTTTGTTAAAATTACTCTTGTTCTAAATGATTTATCCAAAAATGCAATGGGATATATATTATTTCATTTAGGTATCCAAGAATACAATTCACGAATTGTATTCTTGGTTCTGGAGCCATGAATAGGCCCAGCAGATTATGGATGGAGGGCAGACGTAGGTTAAACCCATGGGTATATAATCAGCTTCAAGATTAAAAATATACTTTAAAATCTTAATTTGTTCAATAAGCTATCGTAGCCTTTTCTGTATCTGTTTAATTAATTAATAAATCATAGACGCATTTTAGGGTTTACCAAACTAAAAACATCAAACGGCCCTGGTTGTCTCCCTTAAACTGTCATAAGTACCTACGTTAATCTTGATTCCCATAATTTCAACTAATTTTTAAAAAGTAATAACGAGCGAGATTAACTCCCTTCGATAATCCATACAGATGAGAACGAAAGAGAATAATGGAATAAAAGAATAGAATGAGATCCATAACCTTAAATGATGAATGAGGATTAAATAAGTATGAGGAAATGTTGGGCTTTATTTTCCTATTAAATAAAATATTAACCTAAAACTGGTCTTAAATCTAAGAAATAAGATATTTTTGTAAACAAAGAAACTACCATAGGTCGAATACGAAACTAACATAACCGTAACGTTTTAGCTTAGTTGATCTGGCCGTATTATTATAATAAAAATAAAATTCTAAAAATTAAAAAAAAAGTATGTGAAATATAGAAATCTAATTTAAGAAATAAACGAATTGTATTATTAAAAGATATTTAATGGCTACATGTTTTTGTGGTAACTTCTTATGAAAGGTTTTAAAACAGTGATACGAAAATGTGGGGATATATAAACATTTCAATAAGCTCCTGACAAAGATGCGTTCGGGATAAATGCTTTCGCATGCTTTATTTCCTTTAAGGGAAATGCCTTTATATAATGTTCTATTGTTAAAGTGTTTTTTATTTAATAAGTCTGAGGAAAGGCTGATTATGTGAAAATTTTCAAACGCCATAATGCTTGAATTTGTCCAATTAGTCTTGAAACAATTGTAACTTACAATGAAATACACTTTTGTTGCTATCAATTCTTTTTTTGAAGTTTGGTGTTGTTAATACAGTATATATATATATATATATATATATATATATATATATATATATATATATATATATATTACTTCATTTAATCACATAAATTTATATACGAAGATATAATTTATGAGTAATTTTTTCAGTATTTACTTCAACAGTGCTCAATGCATAGGTTGCGTTAGGTAGTAAGTTATGAAAATATATATGGCAATTAAGCTACACAGAATAGTCTACGCTTCATTCTCGTGAGAATTCGTTAGGCTTATGCCATAAACCTGACAAATTCTCAGGAGAATGAAACGCGGAATATTGTCTAGCATATTGCCATATATATTTTCATAACTATATATATATATATATATATATATATGTGTGTGTGTGTGTGTGTGTGTGTGTGTTTGTGTGTGTGTTAATTCATATTGCTGTCGCTGTCGGTTATTTTTCCGTCTACCAACTTTTGTTTTCCCGTTGAAATCAGTTTTCCATGCGAACATAGTATGCCATGATCTGTGCCAACATGTGTTTAATTTGCAAAAATGCTATTTTGAAATGTCAGAGTTAGTAAAAGCAGTCGGCTTCGGAATGTCCCGATCCGTCCTCTACAATACAAACAACGCTGACCTGAATGCCAGTGAAATGGATGGGCGAGAGAAAGAAAGGGGGCGACTCTAACGCATTTCCGCAAAACAATGGCTCAGGTACCAGACTAGTTTTAATTATACAAAATTACACACAAAAAAAGAAAAAACTTAACGCGGGTCACGTTTATTCAATACATATTTATATTAGATTTATCACGAAAATACAGGGTGACCCCAAAAAACGAGCCCCAACTCTAATTAGGCCCCGTTTCTTAGTGTGTTGTCCGAATAAAATGAAACTTTGGTCATAACTAGTTTACTATATTCAAAACATCACATCAAAACACTAGGTTCTTCGGCCTTTTTTTTCGTTCTACAGCATATGTTCTAGATGGCCTCCATTTAGCGTTTGTTTTTTTTGGGTCACCCTGTATTTACTCGGTAGTTTTTTACTCTTTTCCATCTCAAACAAGACCTATTGGAACAGAAAGGACACTTTATGGGGATTACGTTCAATAGAGAATTGTAGAATCGAGATGTTTGTTTACATTATATTGAAATTTCTGCAGTTAGGACTGTCAGGGAAGCAAACAACAGAAACGAATTAAAAGGTGCCGTAGTCCGAGTGAATAAACTATTAGAGTAAAAGGTTCTTTGGGTTCTAGAGAGCTCAACCTTAAAGGACTGAGATTGTTATGCTTTCTTGCTTGTTGGGAGTGTTTACCTCGATGGGACATAAATGCATAGTATATTCTATTAAATATCTTTTATCAAAACTCAGTGTGTTATAATAATGCGATTAGAAATTCGGGTTGTACGTAAAAGGTAAAATATTACAATAAAAACCAAGAAACTCGCCGATTACCCTCATTAATTACGCATAACATGCCAAGAACAAAAAGAGGTTTCAGCTTGACTGATAGTGTATGACCTATTAGTTTTAAAACTATTTTTGACCCTGAGAGACAAGTTGTAGACGAACCAGCCCAGATGTGGCAAGGATACCCCATACATGGCTAAATTGTGGCTTTATAAATGTATAAGTTCCTCTCTGATTTCGATAAGTGTAGATCCTCTTCTTTACAGTAAGCCTTGTAATGTCGTCAATGTTTTTGATCCATTTTCTATTTCCTGTGAATGTTTTACCAAGGAGTTTTCAAGATGGACTCTTGCGTAAAGTGATAACTCTAATGGTAATCGTTGTTTGAAAATATTTTTGTAGTTATTAAAGGACAGGTGTTTACAAGGAGCAAAATTAAAATGAAGTACCAACCAGTTACAGTCTTCGTTCACTACCGACTGAAAATAGTTTTCTCGGGATTCTGCAATGGTTTTGGATATGTATACATTCGTTTTTCACTCAATGTCAATTATAGAGAGTCGTGTCATTGGCAAATGTACTCATTTGAGACACAGTTTTATCAGGGAGGTCATCCATGAATATTAGAAATAATAATTGTCGCATGATCAATCCCTGGAACATATCTGCATTAAAATAATGTGGTTTAAAGGTTGGGCCATCGGGGATAAACTTGATTACTTCATTTGTTTAGGACGGATTTGATAATGTACAGTATTCGTTGAGAAATACCATAGGATTTAATTTCCGTTAAGAAGGTCCTCATGGCAAACATTGTAAAAACCTTGATATATAAATGGCTACAAGTCTAGCTTTCCCTGTCTATCCAGTGCATAATATATGCGTTTCGAAATGACGCTTAAAATATCCGCAGTGGAACAGCTTACCATACTGTTGGTTAGAAAGAAGTTTAGTATTTATAAGATATCCGACTTGGTCTTAATTGATTGAAGACATACAAGTTTTAGTGAAGAGACTCATAGGACGAAAAGTAAGCTGATTCTTTTTTTGACAGAATTCTTGAATACTGATAGAATTCCGGTTATCAGAGAAGCAAGACTCGGCTAGGTAGTTGTCAAAAAGTTTGGAGAGGAGCGGAGCTGGCGGAGTGTTTCATATTTGGAATAGCATGGGTGAAATCAGACCCAGGCACCTAGGAGGTGGCTACGTTTTTCATGCTACCACAGACATGAGATAGGGTAACTTCCATATCTACGAATGTGGCTTTTGTCCACAAAAGTAAACTATAGAGGGAGTCGTGTGTGTTCCAAATCGAACTGTCGGACCAGAAGGTTAGTTTCCCCAATTGCTCTGCTAGCGATATCATGGTTGTTGGATAGTGGAGCAACTGTTGATTGTTTATTAATAACTATTATTAATAATCCGGAAATCATGAGTTCATATTTTCTGTAACTCGATACATTTCCTGATCACAACATTAGGTCTTGAACAGTTCGCTATGTCTTCTCTTGGCTGCAGCTATTTCACTCTGAAAAAAACAACACTAATAGTTTTCTAAGAATACATTTAATGTATTATCATTTTACTGTTAAAAAACAAACAAACCATGAATACAGCCTGAAAAGGTGGATGTCTGATATGGAGTTTAACGTTAATTATAGTTATAGTTGCACAATGTACGGAATCATCACGTTGACACACCGGTTCCCGTCAGATCACCGAAGGTAAGCAACGTTGAGCCTGGTCATTACTAAAATGGGTGACTGATTTGGGAAGTCCAGGTGCTGTATGTAAGAGGATGTCGTCACCTCCCTGCAAAAAAAGTTGCAAAAACCTAACGTCGGATATACATGCGACTGGGGACCTAACAAGGATATACATGCGACTGGGGACCGGTTGTGAATTTCATACTCCCATGAAACTTCCTTCTTCGGAGGAAGCCGGTTAAACCCTGAATAGGGTAGTGCTGACTGCACACACACACACACACACACACACACACACACATAGTTGCGCAATCGCCACTCGTGCATTATATTCAACATAGTAAATACACTTTTTTAAGCTGTAAATTTATTTTGATCTGGTTTGCATTTCTTGCGAATCATTTTTTAGATACACGGGCATGGAGAAATCCCAAACAGCTAGAAGCAAAATACCCATCTAAATACTGACCAGGCTAAATGTTACTAAACTTAAACGATATTCAAATGTACCTTTTGAATGCTTAAGAATTAAGGTCAGCAGTAGTTGTACGAGCTACTGAATATAGATTTGCTGTGCTTTTGTTTGATAAGAGAACTGTCAAAAAGGATAACTCGTTTTTTTTATCTCTGCCGCTGAATTTAAATGATTTGCATAATTATGCGTACGCTTCAAAGTTATTTATAATAGTACAAATATATTAACGAGAAATAGCATACTTTCTTGTAGATGAGTATCGTTTTCTTTTCTACATAAAAGACAGAAAAAGAAAAGTAGGTCAGTGACACAGACGTGTCAATTGTTGTTTGTTGCGACTAATAAACTGTTTATATATATATATATATATATATATATATATATATATATATATATATATATATGTGTGTGTGTGTGTGTGTGTGGGTGTGTGTGTGTGTGTGTATGTGTACTAATAGGCCACCTGGACTTGCCCGGTCGTAGAATACGCATAAATATTATATTTTAATTCAAACGGATTTATTATTTATTATTACAGGCCCAATTCTCTGGTGATTATCATCCAATAATGATTTCAAAAGTTATAAGATATATGACTTCAGTACCATCTGTAAAAATCGAAACCAGAACTTCTGTCGCTGCAGTCATATTAGTTAATTAACTCTCAAACATCGTTACGATATGCGTCACCGTCATTGGATACGAAAAGTTAAACATTTAGCAACTTTGAGCCACGTATCTTTAATTTTGCGTATGTGCAAAAACAACAGCTTGGATAATGTTTTATTAAACTTACCTTGCTAAGATCAACTGTTTTACTTGCAAATATACGTCGTCATACATGAAACTACCTGTAAATAATATATATCTGGTAATGTATTTCCGTTAACTGCCACATTCTAATTAACAACACTATTTTGGTTCTTTTCAATATGCGTTGGAAAACGCGCTCCTCCATTGTTCTGCCGATAAATTTACTATCTTATTTGTTACATTTTTTTTTTACTAATTTCTAACACATCAGTATCACACATTAAGAGCGAAATCGCGGTAGACTATGAGAACAAAGAGTAAGTTCACAGTTTGCTTATTTTTATTGTGATTATATTGAAAAATAAATAGATATATGAAAATAATATAACAGAAGCAAACGAGACCTTCCTTGGTTTTTCTATTTTTTCATACGTCACACCAATACAACAACCAGTTCCTTGCATTGCCATAGACTTCTTACTATTTACTCCATATCTATTTACCAGCAATACTTCAATTATTTATTTTATAAACAAGCATACTTTTTACCAAACTTTACTAGCAGTAATAATAATTGCAAAACTTTGCTAACACCACGTTTTTTTTTTTAATTTAGTTCATTAAACATTTTTTTTTCTTAAAAACGCCAATGGTTGATTTATCATTTCTGAAACGTAATAACTTTCGGCATTATTTAGAAGGAAACACATGTTGAAAATATGTTTGTAAAAATGTACACATGTATTCTGTGAACACAATAGTAATATGTTTAATAATAATATTTTTGCATTATAATGAAGTTTTACAGTTTACTTTAATTCTGATTTTACAGTGTCATTTCCCTTTAAGTAAATAGGAAATATGGCGGCGAAAATTATCTGTGCATGCCAGAAAAAAACAAACAAACAATCAACAAAATGTAGTTTTCTTTTCTTTCTATTACATCCATATTCAATTCTGCTATGAACTTCAATGTACAAAATAGTTTCCAGACTCAGTATAAGAACTAAAATCTAGTGTTAACTTTTTGTTACATTTGTCTTCAGTCGAAGTTCGCAAATAATTAAGAGCCTCTTAACTAGGGATAACATTGTAGTAGATGGAATACAAAGATATTCATAGATTCCATTAAAGTTTTTTTTCTTAAATACTTAGTTGGTAAAAAGTTGAGAACATAATTTTATTTTACACAATTGACCATTTCAATATGTTATATCCTCTTTTTAGTCTTTTGATCTCACTGAATTCCAGGCCAAGAATTGATCTAGTCTGGTGGAGTATCCAGCTTTGTGTTGCTACTTAAGGTAACATCACTAAGAGAAGGTGCACCATTTTTTGTAAAAAATAGTGTGCTTAACCGTACCGAGGAAATCTTATTTAAACTGCGAATACTATGTTATATTGACTATTTTTTTTAGGGAATAGTATCCCCATGCCAGGTGTAGAGAGTGACCAATAGATAGTGTCTATTAAGTATTTAAGGTTTCTATGCTTACCAAATAGCGTAATATCTCTTTTACTAAAAATTTAGTTTGTTACAGAAGCCAATACATTAATGAATCTGGAAGAACTTCCCTTTATTCCTGCACTTAAGACAATGATACAAAGTAATGGATAACTATAACATTCAAAAACGAATCTGCTGGTTTATACGTTCGTTTCGTCGAGTCAAAATCATAAGTCGTATAACGACAAACAGTTGTTTATGATTTGCTATATAATATATAAGGTGTCCCAATAAAATCGCTTTAAATTATCTCAACTTTCTAGATGAATAGGCTATGCCACATTCCCAAGAGATATTTAGGAATAAGGAATGGCACTTCCGGCAGGATGGAGCACTTGTCCCCTATCATCATGATGCAAGAGCATATCTTGAAAGTCACCTGAATAACAAATATGTAGGACGAAGAGGAAGTATCGAGTACTGTCCACGCTCACAAGACTTGATCCCCTCCCCATGGATTTTTCTCTTTTGGGGGGGCGGGTGGGGGTTGGGGCGCATATTAAACAGAGGGTTCACACCATAAAACGAGCTACAATGAATGAGTTGAAAGCAACTATTGAAAGAAGATGTGTCAACATACGAAGTGGACTGATTAGGAGCGTTTTCGATTCAATCAGTGAACGTTGTCAGCTGTTCATGGACCACAATGGCCAACAATTTGAACACTTTCGATTATTAGCTGGTTTCTATGTTTTTTTACAGTATTTTGATACATGAAACTTTTATTTATAAATGTTGGTTTTATGGTCATTTAAAAAGTTTATACATTTGAGACACCCTATATAAATACATGTACGCCCACATGCATTTGATATCACATTTTATTTTGTAAATCCAGGAGCTACCGAATAAAGCAAGAATTTTAATGCAAACTTTTTCCATGCAAATACATTTCGTCTGGGTTGAGATACTGACTCTGATGCTTCTCTATGGATTTGATGACGTATAAACAGATTGGCCTTTGACTTTAAAATACGTTCCAGTTTTTGATAATACTTCTTTATTAAAGTCAAATCTTTTTTTCTTGGAAATGTTTTATTTGCACTCTGTAAGCATTCAATAGTTACTACGGCCGCGATTTGAAGAAGAAGGTGGGTGTTGAAGCAACAATTATAAGTGAAATTCATGTAGTCCCCATTAGCTATTCCCAAAAGGGCAGTGTTAATCACAAGGTCGGTTTTATATGTGGGGAATATCTAGCTCCCTCAAAAGGGGCACGCTGTATAAGAACAAAAGTAAAAAAATTGTCACTGACCGAGGATAGAAAAGGTGAAGTTTAGCGCTAGAACAGATATTACTCTGTCGTGTTTAATTCTGATCGCTTATTTTGAACAGAACTTTCTTATTTCTTTGCTATCTATCGCAGCTTATATAAACCGTCGTATAAAACTATATTTGGGTGTTTATGTTTTCTTTTTTGGGACACCTACAAGACATGGAAGAACTGAGCGGTGAATATCATTTTTGTCTGCACGACCGTCTTTACGGTCAATTTACCGCTTCTTAACCGTTGTTTGCGCTTGTGTAGAGTCCAAATAACATTTATCAAGCCATTAAATAGTATTCGTCTTATCGAGAAGCAATCCTTTATCCACAAAATGAATTCAGATTTTCCCATTGTTTAGAAAACGGTAGCTTGACTTAATTAGCTATCATTTGGAAACCATAATCGGATTCAGCTCAAATTATTACACATTCCATTTGAAGGGTAGTTCTTTATTAAATTATAAGCATTTTTGTTAAAACTCGCAACTAATGTTAGTGCAACGGCGAAGTTATTGCTAGTCAACGATTGTTATAATCGTTGTAATATTTGTAAAAACAAAATGTTATCATGGCTAAATAAATATGTACAAATAAAATTATTAATCTTATGATATTTAAATAAAAAGGAATGTTAGAAACAAACTCTAATTAAAAATTAGATTGACCTCTGCAGCCTGGCGTAGTCTTACGTAGAGCTCATTTAAAGTGACGTCGTCTTGGAAAAGACATGATGTTTTGATCAGCCAGATATCAGGAACGAGATAGAGCAGACGCAGTCAGAGTTGAGAGAGGAAGAAAGACGATCCACGGACGGAGGAAAACGGAATGCGTTAGTTTAGAGCCGGCTGTGCAGCTTATCAATAAAGAACATCGGTAATAAAGTTGCTGGAAACTAACTCGAGATTTGTTGATTTATTGGGATGAATCTTTTTTGCGGCTTTTCTCAAGGCCCCGTCAAACAAGATCTAAGACGGACCAGGTATGTTTCTCTGATTGACCGGATGTTACTAACGCAGATGACTTTTACTTATCCTTTTCTGTTGTAAATGTTATATGTCCGTCGTTTCACTGTAATTTTAATACATGCATCATCTGAACGAACACTAGCAAAACTAGATTAGACGATGCACAAGTTTAGGCACATGTATATATATATATATATATATATATATATATATGTATATATATATGTATATATATACATATATATATATGAATATATATGTAAATATATGAATATATATGCATATATATGTATATATATGTATATATATATATGTATATATATATGTACATATATGTGTATCAGATTTTCCATTTAATTGGGCACTCTGCTGGATTTCTTAAAAAAAAAAACTAATCATATATATATATATATATATATATATATATATATATATATAAGCTTTTCTAAATGTATTTTCCGTTAATTTTTTTATTTTTACGAGGTGGTCACCACATATCAAGCCCTGGAAGCCACTCGGGGATAAGGGTTATTGCGTTTACAGTACGTTAGTGTTGAGATTTTATAAAGTGTCTTACTTAAGGGGCGGTTCATCAGGAATTTGTTTATGTTGGACTTGAAGACATCAAGGTTGTAGTCAGGTAGGAAACAGGCAGACGGAACAGAGTTCCACAGGCGTGTACTTCTAAGAAAGAAGCTTTGTTCATGGAATCTACGTTTTGGTTTTGGCACAGATAAAGAGTGGGGACATTTTTTCACGGTGGTTTCAGCTAAAGGGGTGCTCCTCGTGAAAGATTGGCGAGAGGACCAGAGATTGGAGCTCAGATGTGCACTTGCAATGGAAGTAATGATAAGACATCCCCCACTAAGCCACGAAGTCTATTTTGTACTCTGTCAAGGCAGGATAGGCTGTTTCTAGCAGCTCTTGCCCAGATGTGGCAACAGTACTCCATCCTTGGACGTACTTGGCTGTTATACAGATAGAGAATTGCATCAGCAGTCAGATATCTTCCGGAACGGTAGAAGGATCCTACCACTTTCCCAGCAACCTTGGCAATAGACGTGTACGTGTTCCATTTCAGGTCAGGAGTAAAGGTCAAGCCCAGAAGCTTATCAAAACATAGCGCTTCACTTGATGCCATATGGGATAAGGGCGATGATGATGTAAAGATAGGAGCTTGGTTTTAGATGCATTAAAAGTGACCAGCCACCATTTCCCCCACTGTACAACCCGCTCGATATCAGAGGAGAGAGAATCAGAGAGAACTTTGTCATTTACTGCCTTTGATGTGTTGCCATTATATGCATTCAATTTCACAGCAAAACCAATTGCAATTAGCAAACAACTTCCGTAGAGAAATTTGATGGCGGGGTGTACGAGATGTCTTTAATAAGTTTATTGTTATTACACACATGATACTCTAGTTCCCTTCAAAGTAATCTCCTCCTGTTGTAATGCACTTGTTATACTGTTCGAACAGATTCTTGAAGGCGTCATCAAAGTCCTGTGTGGGCGTGTCAATGACTCTCGTTACAGCAGCTTCCTTCTCCTCAATTGCCTTATAACGACAGCATCTAAAGTTTTCCTTGAGCTTAGCTAATAACCAAAAGTCACAGGCAACAATGTCGATGGAGGGCAAGGAATTTTCTTTACATCTTGGTCAAATAGTCTGTGATAAGCATGAAGTTGTAAATTGTACCGAGGAGAAAAACTTCGCACAAACATTCCGCATTCCTGTCATCGAGAATAATCGTGTGTACAGTGTCAACACTGACAGAAAACTGCAATTATTGTCGTAATAAACATACAGCAGCCATTATCTATGAAATTCTTTATTTGGTCAATCAACTTTAGTGTTCCGGCTTCTTTACTCCTCTGTCACCTCTCATCATCCTTCACGGGCTACCTGCCTTCCATGAATCTCTTATGCCACTCATAAACTGATTCGAAATTCATGCAAGATGATCCAAAAGCAGTCTGAAGCATTACACACGCTTCTGTAGCATTTTTCGTAGTTTAAAACAAAATTTCATTGCATATCGTTCTTCTAAAGTGTCCTCACGTCCAGATTGCATTTTTGAAATTCACTAGTTGTGACAATCAGGCTTTAGTAGGACGTATTCTATTTGCTGCTGTAGTTTTTCAGTTGAATGTGAACTCATAAAAATAGTCCAGTGATCTTATATGATGTATAACAATAACATACTGAATTTTCAAGACTCTACAACATGCCTGAACGAGAATGGTCTGAAAACTTATTTAAATCACCTCGTATTTTAATTTTTGTGAACGCGCGTAAAAATTTATGCATTTTTGATGAGTCGATTGGAACGCGTGATGCAGTTTTATTTTAGACACCTGAATGAGTTTGAAATCGAATAGACATGTGTGTGTGTGCGCGCGTGTGTGTGTGTTGTTCCGGTTGTGTGTGTATGTATGAGAAAGAGAGAGAGAATGAGTAAGAAAGATAATGAAATAGAGAGTGAAAGAGAGATAGATTGCGCTGGATAATCAAATTACATCCTTTTTTAATGATCAAGCTTAATTCACTTAATTTAAACACCACTAATTCAGTTTTCCTATTTGCTTGCTATTTGAATATTATGATTTTCTACGAAAGGCCTTCTAAAAGTAACGCCTCCTACTTTTTCTGTCCAAGGGATCAGAGGGGACTTCAAATCACATTGTTATGATAAACCGATTCAGGGATTCATAACCAGAAAGTTTCATCTCTCGGGTGCGGATATTGAGATGTGGAAAGATAAAAAAAAGCAAACTATCATGGACATGCGTCAGAAGCAGAGCTGCTTCATTAGATCCCTAACAAAAGTGCATTGAGAATGGTGGTGATTATACTGAAATATTAATTCTAGATCAAAAACTGTCACTCGTTTTAATGGTAACATTTTCTGTCTTCGGAGCTCTTCAACGTTTTCGGTTTTAATTTTACTATTGTAACGACCCTTGCATGAGAAAACGTGCAACACACACCCATGCACAACCATTGCTTGCAAAATTGCATTAAGAAAGTTGGTGACTATGTAGAAAAGTAATTTCGGTAGCACAAAATGTCGTCTTAATGGTACTACCGTTGTTTTCTGTAGCCTTTCAACTTTTTAGTTAAAGAAAATAAGAAGAGAAGATGTTATACTTTTTATAATGACGTGTTATTCTGCTTTTTCAATTTTTAGTGGAGTAACTCCGACATATTGAAAAATCCAGAAATAAAAACGAGAGTGAGGGAAAGAGAGAAAGAGATAGAGAGAGAGAGGGGGGGAGCGGAGAGAAATAAATAGCACAAGTTCTACCCTGATAGTATAATTATTCCGCCACAGTTATCGGAGAAATTTTATTTCTTAATAATTAATTCATTTATTTAGAAAATTGTTATCAAATTTTCCCACGAGATTCAAATTAATTAAAACGCTATTTCATCGAAGCATCAAGATATCATTCATAAGTAGATCATCAAAAGAAGTGTTGCCTCATAACGCTTGCCATTCTACACGTCAAGAGTCTTACTAACAGCAACATTTAAAATATGCCTTTCAATCTTATTTACATATCAGGTGAGGATCCTGCGCAATAGAATGCACCGAAAAGACCAGTGCGTTTGTAAAAATACATACGATCATTTTTTTTTCCAGATTACAGCAAGTACATACGTTTAATATAATGAACACGAAACAACGTTCGACGTTTCTGAATTTTTGAGATAAGGATTGGTTATTCGTATTAGATTCTTCGGACTACTGTTCTAATCTTGAATGTTATTTTAACAACGTTTCATTCGATGGAATCTCCAACCTTCTTCATGTGTATCTTGTTGAACGCTGGAATGGTTCTGGCGAAATCATGAATTTTTATTGAATTTCCGAAATTTTTTCACGGGGGTAGCATGCTCTCGTTCCGTCAGCCGTGAGTGGATAGACGTCCGAAGTAATTCGTAACTGTATTTTATATCGCCCACACTGTGAATTCAACGTTCAACGTCCAGGAGAACATTACTTTGACAGTTAATTTCCCACGTACTCGTACCACTTCGCTATAAGTCCTTGCAAACTATCTCCGTGGAGTAAATAAAAGGTTCCGTTAAAAATTCCGTCCAAATTCCCGAGTTTGACAAACACATTTCCGTGGTTCGACAAGATACACCCGAAGAAGGTCGGAGGCTACATCGACCGAAACGTTGTGAAAATGTAAGTCAAGATGAGAACAGTAATCCTATGAATCCAAATAGTACAAAAAATATTGCGAATAAAGAAGTCATTGAATGTATGAAGTAAATCTGGTTAATAAGGATGAAGTAACGAAAGCGCAGCGTTTGTGTGGAAATGATTGTAGGAAGCGATGTGTACGTACCATGCACAGTTAACAAAAGTTAACAACTCCGCAATCGAATTCAGCAGCAAGACTATCAGTTGAGAATCATTTCAAAGTTTGGATCCCTACTTTAATAAATTCCAATAAGAATTGAATTTCCTTTCAATTCTTGCAAAGTTGCACACATTTTCAATAGATTCTTATGCCCGTTAGAATTTTGGTCGAACACATATCTGAGGAAGATTTTACCTAAAAATTATATAACATGGAACTTCCATCTGAGCCTGTTGACGCAAATATATGATCTCTACAATAATATAAATGAAACTTTGTGTCTGTGAGTTCGATCCTTATAGACTCCGAAACGGCTCAACAGATTTTCTTTAAAATTTACAGAAGTGTAGTGCATAAGTCTGGATTGATTTTAGTTGTCTCAGAATACCCCCCGATAATTACCGATAATCGACACCGTTATTTTAATTTATCTATCATCGGAAAAGCTCTTTTTTCCATGTTAGAAACAATAATAGAACAACGGACCGTGAGAATTCTACTGTGGGTAAGTTTATAGCGTGTTTTATTGTTTTTTTTTTTGCATGACGTTGTCGGTAGGTTTAAAATCCGCACGTAACTTTCTTAATTTTTTTTTCATTAACTGCAAAGAATTTTATAAAAAAAATTACGTGTTTTCTTTTTTTTTTTTTACATTTTTATTTTTTGCATAACGTGGTTTAAACCCCGCACGTGAATTTCTTAATGTTTTTGTTTCTTAACTGGAAAGAACTTTATATAAAATAACTTTATAAAAAATAGTAGGTCCTCTAGAGTACAATATAGAATAGCATTTATTTGGACTAAGTTACTGCATCGAAGCATGTGAAGATTCCTCCCTGGCGATTTTGATGAAAATAAAAATATATGAGTGTGAAATAAATATTCGTTGATCATCATTCAATCTCGGGAAACATCGGGTCTCCCGGCTAGTATTATATAAAATACATCTCGTGCTTCCTAGGCTCAAATGTTTGAGTTTGGATGTGTCTATTCGTTTCACCTATATATTTTATTACATTCTATAACGTTCTTATACATACATAGGTATATATATATATATATATATATATATATATATATATATATATATATATATATATGCATGTATATACATATATATGCATGTATATACATATACATATATGTATATATAGATACATATGTATTAATATATATATATATATATATATAGAGAGAGAGAGAGAGATACATATGTATTAATATATATATGTACATGCATATATATACATACATATACATATATATATATTAATACATAGGTATGTATATATATATACACACACATATACATATATATACATATATATATTAATACATACGTATGTATATATATATATATATACACACACATATCTATACGGCACTAGTACTAATTTAAACAACATTCTTTCAAACACTAATCGGTTTTTTTTTTAAACAAGATGCTTTCTATGCTGGTTCATGTACGACAGCCACAAAGTTTGCTTCTTTTTCTTTATTGTTTTTAGCGCAAACTGATTTCGTAATCTGTTGATTATATTTCAATCAACACACCCACTAGATACCAAATGATAATATTATACCTTCCATGCTTTTAACTAGCACTCGGTCAGTAGATCTCCAACATTCTTTTCCTCAATGAAAGCGCTCACTTGTCTCTAATCGCAAAAAGAACGTGCATATTTGTCCACCTCGTTCTTTAGTTCTCTCTATCATTTTCCCATTCATTCCCTGGCTCCACCACAGACAAACGAAACCACCTAAGATGAAGTCAATAAAGCGAGATATTTATTTTCGTAAAATTTAGCTAAAGTGATTCCTTACAGTTTGTGACTAGAAAAGTAAAAAAAAAAAAAAATGAAAATCGGCTCTTAACAGTTTCATGATACATAGCGTCTGCTGCAAATTGCAATATTTATCAAATAAAGAGGAAAGCCTGCTTTAATATAATATTATATTGTTTTAGATTAGTCCAAATATTTCCATAAGATGCTCTGTCTGTCTAACGGTTTGTCTGTCACAATGTTTTATGTATCCCCTTTTCCTATATAAGAAATTATATGAATAGAATCTCCTTGTGAGACATTCACAGCAAGAACGTTTTTTATAATAGTAAAAAATGTCACATACGTAGGACAGAGTATACAGTAGACCGTAGGTTTTTACACCGGAGTTTCTTTCTCCTAGAGGCATGTCTTAATGAAGATAGGGGGTGCATCTCTACCAGTAAACTTATATATATATATTGCAACGTCTTTCAGACGAGTGCCACTCCCTCATACACTTAAAGTCCATGACTTTTGCTTTAGTCCTAACGGTGAATTCACACGCTCAAGCAAGCATGACCCTGAAGACGGTCCTTGAGATCAATTGTTACATGCTTCCAGCATTTCAAGCCTCCGCATGTCACAACTTTTCTATTGCCGCAGGACCATTTTTATAGACAAATGCCTGAGAAAGTATTTATACACAGATGGTGTTATAGAGTCTTAGCTTTGTACGACAGCTAAATCTCTCTCTCGGTTCAAAATGTTGAGATCCAGCAACAAGCAAGAGCAAGATTGCCAGCAACAAGTAAAACTGCAGACTTGCTTAATGCGGGTACTGATCTCCTATTTATGGTTTTTTAAATCAGAGACTTGCTTCTCCTAGAAAGGTTGCCTTTACCATGATTTACGGGAGCCCTCTCCACCCCAACACCCATATATACACACAAACACACACGGTGCTAGTTCGCCGTTGACCCCCAAAAAGGGTTCATTTGCCCTTTGGAAGGTCTTGTTTTTAATCCTTCAGGGAGACTAGCCACCCTCCTCACCAAATGTCTGGTGGGTGAACCAGTTTAGTCGCCGGTGATCCAACTATGAGGCAGGTAGTACTGGACTACATGGTACCAGTAGCATATGATATGACCTGACATATATATATATATACATACTCGCATGGGTGCCCGGCGTTGCCCGGGTATTTGGAGATGTATGTTGAGAAAAAAGTGGTCAATTTTTGAAACTTTGACTCCTATTATGACCCCTTAAAATTTATTGTTTTGTGGCTCAAAGTAAGTTATTAAGTTAGATCTATGTCAAATTAACCTATATCTTAAATTTCAAGTGTTTAGACCCCAAATTGTCAGAGGAGTTTGGTAGAGTTCTCAATGGTCAAATCGTTGAACTTTGACCCCTTAATCGCCAAATTTCTGGCTGAAAATTGATCAGATCGATTTTCCCAAATCTCAGTACCCTGTATGTCAAATTTTGAGTCTGTAGACTAAAATTTGACAGTTATTGCATACGGAAATGTACACACACAAACACACAGATACACACAGACAGACATACACTTTCACTTATATATATATATATATAAATATAGATATAAATATAAATATATATATATATATATATATAACTTTATAGAAGGTAATAAAATTAAAATTCATAGGTGTAACAGGTAGACACAAACAAATCCAAACATTTAACAGTGGAATGTGTCATACAGATGAACTTTTTGTTAATACAAAAATACGAGATGTATTTTATATAATATCTTATATTTTCATCGTGCCTTTGCTTGCGTCAACATAGTCAGATTGAAGTTTCATATTATATTATTTTTAGGGAAAATCCACCTCAGATATATGCTCAACTCTATATCTAATGTGCATAAGAAGCTATCGAAAATTTGATCAGCTTTGCGGCAATTGAAAGGATCTGAAATTCAGTTTCTTTTTTAAATTTAACAATTATTTTTATTCTGTAAACGTGTGTCATTCTATGTAATATTTTGCTTGTTCCTTTCATAGTCTTTTTAAAAAGACTAATTTGACAACGCTGGACGAGAATGTGAGAGTTACCTCCCGTTAATGTAACGTTCTTGTGTAATAGAATTATAAAATGCATGATTATTAGTGTGATAGTGTAAGAAGAGAATTCGTAATAATTCCGATGTGCAATGGGTGTTCAGATTTCAGCGAAACGCTACGTAAAAAGGAAACATTAGAAAGAAACAGGGAAAAACTTTATCTTTACCGAGGTTCTCGGCTGCAAAATTAAATTAACGATTGTCTCCTACAATGGCATTTTATTATTTGCATTGAACTGTGTAGCACAATAAAACTTTCTGACTATTTCTTGGTAATTATTTGTTTATCTCATTCGGATCAATTCTATATTTAAAATACAATAGAAACTGTTTTCATAGAAATGTTAATAAACTCATATTTACTGTAGGAATTTTTATAGTCCCTGAAAATAAAATTTGCGTTATCCTGAAAAATTATTTTTTATCAAAACATATTTGTTGATTCAATATATTCAATATATTTCTCCACCCGTTCGATTTTTATATGTTATGCTAGTATTCAATAGTATTTTATTTATTTTAAATTAATTTATTAGTATTTTTTAGTGTATTGTTTTGTATTTGGTTTATGTAATATAAAAAAAGGATGGGAAATTAAATAAAAAGGCAAAATAGCACAACGACTTGGTAACATGCAACAGCAGTTTACAAAAATTCTCATACAGCCTTCTCCAAAGACTCCCATACAACCGTCTGCAAGGATTCTTGTAATCGTCTGTCTGCGTTCTTCTTTTCTACAGTCCAGCGGCGAGATTTTGCACACGAGTAGCGAGATTTTGCGTTACTTTACGAGATCACTTAGTTGTGGGCGCAACCATTTTATTCTTTTTTAACCCCCCATCCCTCGATAGCTTGATTCCACATGACGCACACGCGCGTGGACACTTTAATGGTAAGCCATTTCTTTGGTTTCCACAATTTTCCCTACAGTTTAAGTTTTAAATTTTTGTTTTATTAAGACGTTTGGCATCATGCAAAATATATCTCGCACTTAGGTCTATAAAAGAACTTTTAACGATAGATGATTTATCAACGGATCTTGAGAATATCAGTTCTTTTCTTACATATAAATAAAACAAAAAACTTCGCAATTTACGATTAGAAAGAAAAACACACGCTGATCTGTCGTATGCGAATACTTCCCACTGTGGATACGTTTCATATGGATAAGCTGATCATCGTATTAGTTGCAAATCAATACGTTACAATCACGGATCGGGATACTCGACGCCATAACTAATATATACGAATATAAACTCATATCGCAATGGATTACATCAGAAGACAACTTCCTGTATGTGTTTTTTCTCGCGTCAATGCCAACTTCAATAATTAAAGATGAAATTTGCAGGAAAACTGAAATTAATCTGAAACATGGAGAGAATTACTGAGATGGAAATAATTGTAGGAGTTCTACAAACAATATCGAAAACCTGGAAGAAATTGTAGCAGAAATTGGAATAAAAAGAAATACAAACAACCAACACTAGTGAAATGAACACAATTAATAAGAAAATCATCAAGTACGGAAACCATCACACGAAGCCAAGTAAAACCGACTAATCATAGTTTAGCTGATAAATAAAATAACTATAGTCGTTCTTAAAGTAAAGCCTTGTATTTTTTCCAAAATGTTGAAGAGCTACAAAAACGACAGTGGTACTATTTAAACAGGCGACATTTCATGACTTTTCCAGAATCTATTTTTCTACATAGTCACAACTATTCTCTATGCATTTCAACGATGTATATATGCTTCTAGCGCACGTTCATGCCGGGACTAGCTGTCTTCGAAAACCGTCTATATCTGCAACAAAGAGATGGAACTTTCAGGTCATAAATGCATGTTCAGACATCATAAAATTGCAATTTGTAATCTCAATAGTGTCATTCACGGGGGCATTACTTTTGTAGGGGCATCGAAAGTGGAGAGTACTGGAAATTAGACAGTGTCATCCAACTTTCAATAAACAACACTTGTTTTTGCCAGTAAGCGATCACTGCTAATATTTGAATTCCTAGTAAATGATATTACTTGTACTTATTCAGCGTACTCTCTGGGTGTTATCACAAAGATAATCACCAGAGATTACTCACTGACCACAACTTACTGTGAGTGAGTAATCTCTGATAATAGCCTGTGTGAGCACTCCTAGTGGGTACAATGAATAATAAAAAGAACCGGAAAATAATAATAATAATAATAATAATAATAATAATAATAATAATAATAATAATAATAATAATAATAATTATAACTCAAGACAGAAGCCCAAATAAGGACGTTTAGCACGCTCGTAACAGAAAAATCTTTTAAAGAAACCAACGAAATGTGAGTTTACGCCTTTTTTTTGTTAAAAAAAAAAGTTAAATGTTACTTCGAATTTATTTCAGAAAATAGTCTTTGTTTAGATATAAACGCATAATTCTGTTTGTCAATGCAAATTTAATGAAAATCCTAAAAAATGAATGCAAAAATAACCAGACACGCGACTGGCGAATTATCTAGTTAAATGTTAGTTCGAATTTATAACAGAAACCAGTCCTTTTACCGATATAGATGTAGAAAGTTGCCTCATCTCTGAACGAGGGAATTAAATACTACCATAGCGACGGGGAAACTTGCCTTCCTCTTTTCCCATCCAACATTTCCAGCGGCTAAGCTGTATGGTGTAAGGTAGACCTATCTTCAAACGCCCTCTTTCAGAGCATTACTTCTGACTGAGTAGAATACTTAGTTGGAAATAAAAAAAATTTTATTTAAATTTTTTATTTTATTTATTTATTTTTCTTTTCTTTTTTCTTTTCTTTTTTTGTTCATGTCCTATATGTATGTGTGATATTGTATACATGGGAGCATTACACTATCCCTGCGTCAGAGCCATAGGTAAAATAATTCTGGGCTCCGTATTGCCACAAACACCAAAATATGAAAAATGTCAATTACAAATTATCCAAACCATGGGACCTAGAAGAAAGATATGGGTGTCATGATCGTCAGGTGCTCCTTCGGTAGCCAGTATGGGGGACCCGGTCGTCATCCTGCGAATGTTGGCCAACTTTCTAGTTTCAGAAACTCAAATAACATGGACGCTGAACAGGTAAGTATAACCTCTAATTTCAGGGAACAAAATGATACCGAACAAACACAGCATAGCCATGATAATCATCAAAATGAACAAAACGAAGAAAGAAATGGACAACAAAAGAGAATAGATTCGTAATGGAATGCTATTATAGAAGTCATCCTAAATAAATAAAAAAAAAACAAGTTGAAACCTCACAAGTAAAAACACCAAAGGCCGAGGACCAACAAAGAACAAAGTCTATAAACGTGGAAACCGAGAACAATGAAACAGAACTAACAGAGAATGAAGCAAATAAAATAAATAAAATAATACAGCTGATGAACGAGGAAAAAAAGCTCCTATCGTTAAGGAACCAAGAGCAGAAACAGAGAAGGTTAACAAGATCCTCCCACACATCCCAACAAATACAATCACAGACTTAAACAACCTGATTTACGCAGGCGCCAAAATGGTAAATATGAATCTCAAATCAGAAAAACAACCGGGGACAAGCGGACCGACAAAACCTGGATGGGAAATAAGACTAGAAACACAAATACACAAACATAAAAAAGAAACCAAAATGATCAACAGAAAGAAAGCAATGTGGAGAAAACGGAATATTGGAAATGTAACTGACAGGGAGAGGCTAAACAAGAAACATGAAGAACTGGACCAAAAAATAAAAGCAAAAGAAGCGAGATTGAGACGATATAGATATAAATCTGAACAATGCAAACAAAACAAAACATTTGAAACTAATGAAAACCCATTCTACCAAAATGTGAACGGAGGAAAAACAAAAACAGAACAACCAAATCCGATAGAAACAAAACTCTACTGAAGAAGAAGAGTTACAATAAATAGAAGAAGGAACAGTGAATGAAATCAGCAAGGAAACCCTAAAGAAAACCATAGGAAAAATGGCTAACTGGAGAGCACCAGGGCACGACGGGGTACATGCATACTGGTATAAAAAATTCAGAACCTTACACGAAAGGCTAGCCCAAAACCTGAGAAGATGTTTACAAGAAGCAAGAGTACCAGATGGATGACAAAAGGTAGAACTACACTGCTACAAAGGGACACGGAGAAAGGAACCGTCCCTAGCAACTATAGGCCAATCACGTGCTTACCAACTATGTGGAAGATACTGACAGTACAACCGAGGGAACAAATCTACCACTCACTGAATAACCGTGGACTCATCCCCGAGGAGCAGAAAGGATGCCAAAAAGGAAAAAGAGGAACACATAACCTGCTATATATAGATCAAAAGATCCTAAACGAGGTAAAAAGATGGAGAAAGAATTTAGCCATGGCAAGGATCGACTACAAAACAGCGTACGACAGGATCCCCCAAGCATGGATAATAGAATGCCTAAAAATGTATAAAATACCAAGCAGGATAACCAATGGAATAGAAAATGCAATGAAAACATGGAGACTGGAATTGACAGCTGATGGACATAACAGAAATTAACATACAAAGAGGCATCTTCCAAGGAGATTCACTATCACCATTGCTGTTCATCATAGCCATGATGCACTTGAACAGTATTCTGAGAAAGTGCCAAGCCGAACACAAGTTCTCCAATACAGAGGATAAAATGAACCACCTGATGTACATGGACGATCTGAAACTTTTTGCAAGGACCGAAAAGGAGCTAGAGACACTAATTAACACTACCAGGATCTTCCGCCAATATATCCAAATGGAATTTTGAATGGAAAAGTGCGCACAACTAGTTATAAGAAAGGGAAAACTGGAAACGACAGAAGGCATGAAACTACCCAACCAAACAGAAATGAGGGCACTAAGGAAACAACACGACTATAAATACTTGGGGATTCTGGAAGCGGACACCATCAGAGCAACAGAAATGAAAGAGAAATTTGGAAAGGAATACCTCAGGAGAACAAGAAAACTCCTGGAAACGAAATTATATAGCAGGAACCTAATAAAAGGTATAAATACATGGGTAGTATAACTAGTAAGATACTCTGGATCGTTTATAGGGTTGGCAAAAGAAGAACTGAGATAACTCGACCAAGAAAACCAGGAAACTCATGACTATGAATAATGCACTACACCCAAAGGACGATACTGACAAACTACGTGAAAAGAAAAGACGGCGGGAGAGGACTGATCTGTATAGAAGACTGTGGGAAGGACACGAAAAAAGACATAGAAAAATACATAATGCAAAACACTGAAAGGATAATTATGTCAGCAAGAGACACTGAAAGAAAACAACAAAATAGAAAACAGAAAGACAAATGACAAAACGAGAAAAGAGAAGTAGGAATAGAAACAACTCCACGGAAGAGTTATAAGAATGACAAAAGATGAGAATAACTAAAACACCTGGGCATGGATTCGAAAAGGGCATATACACCGAGAAACTGAATCTCTAATAAATGCAGCACAAGATAACTCAATAAGAACCAACCAAGAATCGATAAAACACAAGAAAACAGCAAATGCAGACTCTGTAAACAAAGAGACGAAACGATAAACCATATAGTAAGTGAATGCAGCAAACTGTCCCAAAAGGAATACAAAAACAGGCATGACCAAGTGGGGAGGGCGGTGCCCCGGGAATTGTGCAAACGACTGCATTTTGAGCGTACAGACAAATCGTACAAGCATAAACCCGCAACAGCACTCGAAAACGAGAACCACAAAATCCTGTGGGACATGGACATACTGACGGACAAACCCATCCAAGCAAGAAGACCAGATGTCCTAATAATTAGCAAGAAAGAAAAATCCTGTCAAATCGTAAACTTTGCTGTCCCAGCTGACCACGGGTGAGTATGAAAGAAAAGGAGAAACGAAGCAAATACACAGAGTTAGCTAGAGAGTTAAAAGAGATTTGGATGATGAAGAAAATCAAAATAGTACCGATAATAGTAGGAGCACTAGGAACAATTCAGAAAAACTTTGAAAAAAGAATGGCAGAAATTGGAATCAGAGGAATAACTGTAAAAGTACAACGACTAACGATAATGAAAATGACTGAAATATTAAGGAAAACCCTTGACTTCGGAGAATAACACAAGAAGACAATATAAAGAACAAGCGTTACAGAGAATTAAGAACACCGATGCTGCATATCTACAAGTTCTACACCCCAAACATGCATTCCCCCCATAGTTTCACCACCGCTCCTCCCAATAGAAAAATTATAATAAAGAGCTGAGAAGGGTCAAGAAGGACTGAAAGACCGATGAGAGAGCGCCAACCAAACCTCGGTTGGACAAGCGCAAAGAGAACTGGGACTTTGGGGAGGCTTAGTGCAACTCAAATTCCAGTATAAACCAATGGCCACTGCCGGCGAGAAATCAATGGTAAGAGGCTGCTACGATGATCCAAATTCATTTGCAAATTCTATCGAAGGAGGTGGAGAGAACTGGACGTCTGGGGAGACTTGTTGTCACTCAGCCTCCAGAGAAAACCACAGGTTTCAAATCAGATCGTTTGTTGACTTGTGTGAAAGCTCCATGTGAGCCAATACTAATATTAACAACAACAATATTAATAATAATAATGCAAATAATAATAACAATAACAATAATAATAACAATAATAATAATAACAATAATAATCATAATCATAACAATAATAATCATAATCATAACAATAATAACAATGATAATAAATGATAATAATAACAATAATAATAAACAATAATAATAAATAATAATATAATAATAACAATAATAAACATTAAAAATCAATAATAATACTAATAATAAAATAATAATAATAACAATAATAACAATAACAATTATAATAATAAGAATAATAATAAGAATACTAACAAATAATAATAATATAATAATAATGATAATAATAATAAGACGAAGAAGAAGAAGAAACAGAAAAAAATTAATAATAATGAATAATAGTAATGAATTACAATAATAATAATAATAAATGATGATGTGGATAATAATAATAATAATAATAATAATAATAATAATAATAATAAGAAGAAGAAGAAGAAGAAGAAGAAGAAGAAGAAAAGATCAAATTAATCTTCCATATTTAAGACATTACTAAATATGCAATCTAACGTCAACTGTGTGATGGACGGATAATTAATTGTCACTTCTCACTGGTTGCTCGGGAGAGTGGGTAGAGGAAAACCAAAAATAACAATTGGCCAAAGCACACAATAAGACAGAAATTTTAAACTGGATCAAATGGAAGCAAGATGGAAAACGTGAACACGTGAGCGTTATAATGCTGTAATCATTTTATGTACGCATTTATCAACGTGGCAGAGTAAAATGTTTTACTAAGTAGTTTCGAATATATTGAACTATATTAAAAAAAAAGCACGGATTAAACTATAAGGTAGAATAGACTCTCAATCGATGGTTGTGTGACGAGTCGAGAAAAAGACTTCCGAAGAAGACAAATATCTTTCTGTGCTTATTTTGATATTAACTTCATTCATAATGAGCTTCTACTGAAAACCGAAGTCAAAAAATGTCCGTTGAGAAGAAGCACGAATTTGGATTTTTTAAAGATTTGTTTCAGCATAAACCTACTGAGTAGACGCTCTTGAATGGGATACGCATTGCTTCGGAGGACTAAAAAAACCTTTACAAGAGGAAGAGGGACAGGGAAGACAGAGGGGGAGGGGGAGAGAAAGAAAGAGAGAAAAGAGATATAGAGAAAGTAGGAAAGTAAAAAACAGAAAGAGACAAAGTAAGAATGAGAAAAAGAGAATTAAATGTGCATAGATTTTTTTTTTAATTTAACGAGAACCATCAAATTCTAAACTAATACAAGTGGCGCACTAAAGGAAAAAAATATAATTTATCTTAAAACTTTTATTGAAAAAAATCAATTCCGGTGACTTGATTATGTAGTAGAGTTGACATCTATTCAATGTAAAGTTCAGCTTCAATCACCGCCTCGATACGGGTCCGGAACTGGGAGCATGACTTTTCCACAAGCGCCGGCAGGAGCTCAACAAATACTCGGCGGATGGCGACAATCAGGCTGGTTTTGGTGTTGTGGGAGGTCATGTTGGTGATGTTGTCAACGTATTACCAAACGAAGTAGTCCAGTGGGTTCGAGTTGGGGGAGGAGGACAACAGTGAGAGAAGGTACAACGTCGTAGCATTCTTTCTGAAGCCAGGCCTGGGTCTTTTTGGATTTGTGGGTTGGCGTAGAGTCCTGCTGCCACACTCAACGTCTACCAGCGGACACCTGATTACATCAGGGGATCACCATACTCTTCAGCACATCCAGGTACATTTTCGTGTTGACTTTCAAGCTGACTTCGAATATGTGAGGTAGCATGATGTGACCCCTCATTTTAAACACACCAAAGACCATACCCATGACCAGAAACTTTGTTTTCATCATCATGAGCACGTCATTTTCGTTCGTGGCAGTCAAGCGATGCATTTTTAAAGTTTTGGTCATGGCCCTGTTTTCATAACATAGATCGGTAGAGAGCATGAGTTGCGCAGGGGCGCATCTCCGATCTCGCTCGTGAAGCATTGTACCACATTTCGATATGATAGAAGGCTCCTATCGCTGTTGGGATTTCTACACAACTGACTAACTAGTACATGGTCTGCAACAAAAAATAAAACCGGTTTTCATCAAATTAAACCATGTCGTCTTTTCTTGGGCGATAATTTTATCGTTCCACCTTGTTTATTTCAAACAAATTTGCAAAGCATATTTTCACACGTGTTCCTGCCCGCTCGTAACGAGTGTTTGTTTATAAATAATCGTATCTCTCAAACGCATTTATTTCTTTTGTTTTTTCTGTTTGATAGATTTGATTTGCCGAAGTTCATTTGTTTTCTTTATCAGTACAATCATTTTTCTGTCAACACGTGTGTACAACGTTTGTAAAGACTGCCTTAGTGGATTTCCGTAAACATTAAACTTTTTACAAACTACATTTAACGTTCATTCAAATTCCCTGAACGAAAATAAACTATGCTTTAATGCATTTCTCTTTAATCATTTCTCTTATCACAATATTTTTTATATATCTATACATATATTTTTATATCTCTACCTATATTTTTATATCTATACATATATTTTTATATTTATACCTATATTTTTATATCTATACATATATTTTTATATCTCTACCTATATTTTTATATCTATACCTATATTTTTATATCTATACATATATTTTTATATCTATACATATATTTTTATATCTCTACCTATATTTTTATATCTATACATATATTTTATATCTACATATATTTTTATATCTATACATATATTTTTATATCTATACATATATTTTTATATCTACATATATTTTTATATCTATACCTATATTTTTATATCTATACATATATTTTTATATCTATACACATATTTTTATATCTCTACCTATATTTTTATATCTATACCTATATTTTTATATCTATACCTATATTTGTATATCTATAAAAATATTTTTATATCTATACATATTTTTATATCTCTACCTATATTTTTATATCTATACATATATTTTTATATCTCTACCTATATTTTTATATCTCTACCTATATTTTTATATCTATACATATATTTTTATATCTATATATATTTTTATATCTATAAATATATTTTTATATCTATAAATATATTTTTATATCTATACACATATTTTTATATCTCTACCTATATTTTTATATCTATACCTATATTTTTATATCTATACCTATATTTGTATATCTATACAAATATTTTTATATCTATACATATTTTAATATCTATACATATATTTTTATATCTATACATATATTTTTATATCTATACATATTTTAATATCTATACATATATTTTTATATCTATACATATATTTTTTATCTATACATATTTTTATATCTATACATATATTTTTTATCTATACATATTTTTATATCTATACATATTTTATATCTATACATATATTTTTTATCTATACCTATATTTGTATATCTATACCTATATTTTTATATTTATACATATATTTTTATATCTATACCTATATTTTTATATCTATACATATTTTTATATCTATACATATATTTTTATATCTATACATATTTTTATATCTATACATATATTTTTATATCTATACATATATTTTTATATCTATACATATATTTTTATATCTATACCTATATTTTTATATCTATACATATATTTTTTTATCTATACATATATTTTTATATCTATACATATATTTTTATATCTATACATATTTTTATATCTATACATATTTTTATATCTATACATATTTTTTTTATCTATACCTATATTTTTATATCTATACATATATTTTTATATCTATACATATTTTTATATCTATACATATTTTTATATCTATACATATATTTTTATATCTATACATATATTTTTTTCTCTATAGCTATATTTTTACATCTATACATATATTTTTATATTTATACCTATATTTTTATATCTATACATATATTTTTATATCTATACATATATTTTTATATCTATACATATATTTTTATATCTATACCTATATTTTTATATCTATACATACATTTTTATATCTATACATATATTTTTATATCTATAAATATATTTTTATATCTATACATATATTTTTATATCTATACAAATATTTTTATATCTATACATATATTTTTATATCTATACATATATTTTTATATCTATACATATATTTTTATATCTATACCTATATTTTTTTATCTATACATATATTTTTATATCTATACATATATTTATATATCTATACATATTTTTATATCTATACATATATTTTTTTATCTATAGCTATATTTTTATATCTATACATATATTTTTATATTTATACCTATATTTTTATATCTATACATATATTTTTGATCTATACATATTTTTATATCTATACATATTTTTATATCTATACATATATTTTTTATCTATACATATTTTTATATCTATACATATTTTTATATCTATACATATATTTTTATATCTATACATATATTTTTATATCTATACCTATATTTTTATATCTATACATATATTTTTTATCTATACCTATATTTTTATATCTATACATATTTTTATATCTATACATATATTTTTTTATCTATACCTATATTTGTATATCTATACATATATTTTTATATTTATACCTACATTTTTATATCTATACATATATTTTTATATCTATACATATATTTTTATATCTATACATATTTTTATATCTATGCATATATTTTTTTATCTATACCTATATTTTTATATCTATACATATATTTTTATATTTATACCTATATTTTTATATCTATACATATATTTTTTATCTATACATATTTTTATATCTATACATATTTTTATATCTATACATATATTTTTTATCTATACATATTTTTATATCTATACATATTTTTATATCTATACATATATTTTTATATCTATACATATATTTTTATATCTATACCTATATTTTTATATCTATACATATATTTTTATCTATACCTATATTTTTATATCAATACATATTTTTATATCTATACATATATTTTTTATCTATACATATTTTTATATCTATACATATATTTTTATATCTATACACATATTTTTATATTTATACCTATATTTTTATATCTATACATATATTTTTTATCTATACCTATATTTTTATATCTATATATATTTTATATCTATAAATATATTTTTATATCTATACAAATATTATTATATCCATACCTATATTTTTATATCTATACCTATATTTTTATATCTATACATATTTTTTATCTATAAATATATTTTTTATCTATACATATATTTTTATATCTATACATATATATTTTTATCTATTCATATTTTTTTATCTATACATATCTTTTTATATCTATACATATATTTTTATATCTATACATATATTTTTATATCTATACATATATTTTTTATCTATACATATTTTTATATCTATACATATTTTTATATCTATACATATATTTTTATATCTATACATATATTTTTATATCTATACATATTTTCATATCTATACATATTTTTATATCTATACATATATTTTTATATCTATACATATATTTTTATATCTATACATATTTTTATATGCATACATATGTTTATATCTATACATATATTTTTATATCTATACATATTTTTATATCTATATATATATTTTCATATCTATACATATATTTTTTATCTATACATATTTTGTTAATCTATACATATTTTTATATCTATACATATATTTTTATATCTATACATATATTTTTATATCTATACCTATATTTTTATATCTATACATATATTTTTATATCTATACATATATTTTTATATCTATACAAAAATTTTTATATCTATACATATATTTTTATATCTATACATATATTTTTTATCTATACATATTTTTATATCTATACGTATATTTCTATATCTATACATTTATTTTTATATCTATACATATATTTTTATATTTATACATATATTTTTCTATCTATAAAAATATTTTTATCTATACATATTTTTATATCTATACATATTTTTTATCTATACATATTTTTATATCTATACATATATTTTTATATCTATACCTATATTTTTATATCTATACATATTTTTATATCTATACATACATTTTTATATCTATAAAAATATTTTTATCTATACATATTTTTATATCTATACATAATTTTATATCTATACAAATATTTTTATATCTATACATATTTTTATATCTATACCTATATTTTCATATCTATACATATTTTTATATCTATACATATATTTTTATATCTATACATATATTTTAAAATCTATACCTATATTTTTATATCTATATATATATTTATATCTATAAATATATTTTTATATCTATACCTATATTTTTATATCTATACATATATTTTTATATCTATACATATATTTTTATATCTATACATATATTTTTATATCTTTACATATATTTTTTTATCTATACATAGATTTTTATATCTATACATATATTTTTATATCTATACCTATATTTTTACACCTATACAAATATTTTTATATCTATACATATCTATTTATATCTATACATATATTTTTATATCTATACATATATTTTTATATCTATACATATATTTTAATATCTATACCTATATTTTTATATCTATACCTATATTTTTATATCTATACATATATTTTTATATCTATACATATATTTTTATATCTATACATATTTTTATATCGATACATATATTTTTTATCTATACCTATATTTTTATATCTATACATATATTTTTATATTTATACCTATATTTTTATATCTATACATATATTTTTGATCTATACATATTTTTATATCTATACATATTTTTATATCTATACATATATTTTTTATCTATACATATTTTTTATATCTATACATATTTTTTATATCTATACGTATATTTTTATATCTATACATATATTTTTATATCTATACCTATATTTTTATATCTACACATATTTTTTATCTATACGTATTTTTTATATCTATACATATTTTTATATCTACACATATATTTTTATATCTATACATATTTTTATATCTATACATATATTTTTTATCTATACATATTTTTATATCTATACATATATTTTTATATCCATACATATATTTTTATATTTATACCTATATTTTTATATGTATACATATATTTTTTATCTATACCTATATTTTTATATCTATACATATTTTTATATCTATACATATATTTTTTATCGATACATATTTTTATATCTATACATATCTTTTTATATCTATACATATTTTTATATCTATACATATATTTTTATATCTATACATATATTTTTATATCTATAAATATATTTTTATATCTATACAAATATGTTTATATCTATACCTATATTTTTATATCTATACCTATATTTTTATATCTATACATATTTTAATATCTATAAATATATTTTTATATCTATACATATATTTTTATATCTATACATATTTTTATATCTATACATATTTTTATATCTATACCTATATTTTTATATCTATACATAAATTTTTGTTTCTATACCTTTATTTTTATATCTATACATATATTTTTATATCTATATATATATCTTTACATCTATACATATATTTTTATATCTAAAAATATATTTTTATATCTATACACATTTTTATATCTATAAATATATTTTTATATCTATACATATCTTTTTATATCTATTCATATATTTTTATATCTATACATATATTTTTATATCTATACATATATTTTTATATCCATACATATATTTTTATATCTATACATATTTTTTATCTATACCTATATTTTTATATCTATACATATATTTGCATATCTATATATATATTTTTATATCTATACATATTTTATATCTATAAATATTTTTATATCTATACATATTTTTGTATCTATAAATATTTTTTGTATCTATACCTATATTTTTTTTATTTATACCTATATTTTTATATCCATACAAATATTTTTATATCTATACATATATTTTTATATCTATACATATATTTTTATATCTATACATATTCTTATATCTATACCTATATTTTTATATCTATACATATTTTTTATATCTATACATATTTTTATATCTATACCAATACATATTTTTATATCTATACATATATTTTTATATCTATACCTATATTTTTATATCTATACCTATATTTTTATATCTATACAAATATTTTTATATCTATACATATTTTTATATCTATACCTATATTTTATATCTATACATATTCTTATATCTATACCTATATTTTATGTCTATACATATATTTTATATCTATACATATATTTTGGTATCTATACCTATATTTTATGTCTATTCATATATTTTATATCTGTACATATATTTTTTTATCCATACATATATTTTTATATTTATACCTATATTTTTATATCTAGACAAAAATATTTATATAGACATTTGATGTACTTTTAAGAATCAGTTTTTCTCTCGATCGTCGTGGTTCTCTATCACCTTCATACAAAAAAGAGCGCAAGGAATTCACTAGCCATACCTGTGCGATGATATACTGTCGTGTTAAATTACAAAATAATAATCTAATATATAAAACTATATTTCTGTCTGTTTGTCTCCATGTTTTCAAACTCAATCTCTTCCTAAGTAAAAGTCGTAGAGCGGCGCTAGGGGCCTAAAATGATTGTATGTTTTTTATGAACCTTACTCTGACGAGCTTTTAACCGATTAAACTTGTTTTTAAAGGGTTCAAAATGGGTCCAAATTTTAAAAATCGTTATAGATTTAGTCCATTCATGTTAGTTGAGTTTTATTCAGTTTATATACGTTTCACGGGGTAATCACGTTGACACGACGATTCCCACTGGATAACCGAAGTTAAGCAACGTTGAACCTGGTCAGTGCTAAATGCGTGACCATTTGGGACATCCTGGTGCTGTATGTGCTCTCCGCTTATCTCGGCAGTGTTTCCAGTTGCACTGGTTTTCTTCTTGACACTGGACTTAATGTCGATTGAGGAGAGGGTGGTTAGAGATTGCGCGACTTTTGCCTCACAATTACACGCGCAACTGCGCCTACAGAGGTATCCTTTGTCTTACGAGACTGAAAGGAGGCATCGATCGACATGTATACAGTTGAAACGTCACCAGCTTCGGTTTCGATTCTAGCTGATGGCACCAAATACATTTTACTTTTGAAATAACGACTCTATTTGTTATCCATTTCAGACGTACTAAACGAACATTTATTATTGTTTGAATGAAAAATAATATATACTGGACAATATCTGAACAAGTTTAAATACTATATTTACGTGTATTTTACGACCGGCTAGTCAGTTGTATAAAAGTTTTCTCCGTTGATTGAGTTTGGTTTGATGCAAGATATTTATCATCACAGGCCTTTCCTTTCTACTCCTTCAGTAGTCTTATTTAATTTTTATTCGCCTCAGGCACGCCTACTGGGAAATACCAATGGGCCATTTTTTGTGTAGGCCAGTGTACTATTCCTCTACGGCGCTGACCTTTCACCTCCAACTTTTTCGATCTTGTGTCACATTTATATATATATATATATATATATATATATATATATATATATATATATAGAGAGAGAGAGAGAGAGAGAGAGAGAGAGAGAGAGTGAATTTAATTGCCGATGCAAATTAAAAACAATATATACATTGTGGCGCACTGGTTAAAGTACTTTAACACAAAATCTAATTGTAAAGTGATGTTTTCCTGAAGGATGAAGTTTGAAGGTTCAATTCTAAGTGTGGGCGAGTGAAAAACACAATTGAGAATCATTTAGGATCTCTATTCTTACCACGGCTGACGGAGAAGTTCATGTTATCACCGTAACCTTAATAAAGGGTTCCGTTCAAAATTCCATCCAACATGTCGAGTTCGACAGAAACGTTCCCGAGTTCGACAAGATACACCAGAAGATGGTCGGAGATTACATCGACCGAAACATTGTGAAGATGACAAAGATTGTCCAGAGTTTCAATAATAAAGTTTAATCCAAGCTTTAGAAAGCATATATATATATATATATATATATATATATATATATATATATATATATATATATATATGATTAGTTTTTTTGGAAAAAGAATTCCAGCAGAGTGCTCAATTAAAAGGAAAATCCAAATTTTAAGAGCGTACTTATATTTTGTGTACAGAAAGTTGTTAGTTGAGACAGGTCATTGGTACCGTCGGTTTCAAGCCCGATAATAAGGCCCGTTTAAGGTATCCTTATCGAGCTCTCTTCAGCAATATAAGACGAATATTGGCTGAAGAGAGCTCGATAAGGATACCTTAAACGGGCCTTATTATCGGGCTTGAAACCGACGGTACCAATGACCTGTCTCAACTAACAACTTTCTGTACACAAAATATATATATATATATATATATACATATATATATATATATACATATATATATATATATATATATAGAGAGAGAGAGAGAGAGAGAGAGAGAGAGAGACGCATTAACATTTCAGAGAAGCTGCGATTCTATTTTGAATACACGCGTATATCTTAAGATAAAAACTTTATTTCTCCCAAAATGAAGATTTTTTTTTTTAAATAATAAAAATACAAATACATGATAAAATAAAATATTTACTAATGTCTTGTTTCGAAGTAAAATACTCTCGGCTGTCCATATTGTATAAATTAACACCAGGGGCATAGAAACAAGTTCGTAGATTGGGTACAAAGATTAATAACCATAAAAAAGGGATTACTCATTTGTCTTTCATCAGACATGTTTCCATAACGATTCTCTTTCTACATAAATACAGACACATGTAATATATATATATATATATATATATATATATATATATATGTTTTCGGTTTTAGCGATATGTTTTGAAATGAATTCAATAATTTACGAAAGTGCATTTTTAACTAAATGTGATTTGGAAATAATTTTCCTTTTTATCCAATTTGGTACCTCCACATGGGGAGCGGTATATATATTATTTTAAAAATATGATTATCCACTGCCACGTGTTTCGTCGTCTACGGCTCATCAGAGTGACCGGATCTAGCGAGATTCGAAATCAGGACCCCACGGTAATGAGCCTAAACACCTTACCGCTGACCCATCTCGCACAACTGTTTGAAGATATCGCGATTTACTTAGATGTTTGTTTTTGGTTTTAGCGATATGTTTTTGACTGAATTCAATTATTTACGAAAGTGCATTTTTGTTATATTGTCTATTTATAAAGGATTGATTGTTTGATTATCAGTGTTAATGTCGTTGTGTGTGTGATCGTCTAGTGGTATTTCTATTACATATGTTCATATGCTGTTAAATGTGAATATGTGTGTGACATGTCATTTGAACATACCTTCTGCCATTTCGTTGGTACATCTGGAAATTCTCGTCTGGGAGGGAGACTTGATACCTGTTTTTGGGGACGAATATTTATTTCACTCCAAGACAAGAAATTGGTTCTATAGTTTTTTTATTCACCTTCCAGTTTGTTCGCAGAAGATTGGAAAGTGAATTTGGCCTATGTTCTTTCATTTTTTTAGGTCTTATTTCTACCACATCAGCATCGCCTCCCCCCCCCCAGCGAAGTGGAGGAGACAACGGCGAAGCCGTCCGCTCTCTTCCAAGTCCCAAGCAAATCTCTTCGATTCAGCTAACCTGATCACATAACTCACACGCAATCCAATCAGCTGATCTTGATTTCTGGTCAACGTGTCTACACTATAATTCACACATCTCCCCCGTCTCTATCCATTCTCTAATATTTTTACCTAAATGTGAGTTGGGAATAATTTTCCCTTTTCACTAATTTGGTACCCGCACATGGGGAGCGGTATATATATTATTTTTAAAATATTATTTTTTAAATATAATTATCCACTGACACGTGTTTCGTCGTCTACAACTCATCAGAGTGCCTGAATCAGGCGAAATTCGAAATCGGGACCCCACGGTAATGAGCCTAAACACCTTATGTATATGTATAAGGTTCAGAAAGTGTGAGAGAATATATATAATTATTTTCCACAGCCGAACCCACGTCGCAGCCCACAAGAGCCAAGGCAGTCAACAAACCGGAAGTACGACTACAGTTTCGCACTCATTTGTGCTCATCAGTTAGACACATCCGCGCTCAGGATTTGAAACCCGAGCCTCTTGCATGCTAGGCGATCACTTTACCAACTAAGCAAACACGTCACACACACAAGAATATCTATTAACTGACATAGATCAAGCAACCGACGGCCAAGATCCGACAGTGGAGAGAACCTACATCACATCGAACAAGGGACGAGGTATCAAACCAGCTTTAACCCAAGCCGACGTCTCACCAGTAGGAATTTTATGTTCTTGACATTCTATTGATTACTCGTAAGGTTAGCTTGTTGGGTGACATCGTTCTTTCGAGTTTATAAAATTCCTACTGATGAGCCCAAATGACGGCGAAACTCGAGTCTTGGACTTCCGGTTTGTTGGCTTTCTTGGCTCTTGTGGGCTGCGACGTTGGTTGTGATGTAAAAAATAATTATATATATGTGTGTGTGTGTGTATTTATTAACACACACGCACACATACACACACACGTATATATATATATATATATATATATATATATATACGCATACATCATGATAATAATAGAAATAGTATTCAGGCGAGATAGAGAGATAAAAATAGAATAAACCAAATCACATATCCATCAACGTTTCGTCTTCATTCTAAGACTTATTCTGGATGAATGAATTGAAGACAATAATATACCAATACAATATTTGAAAATATATTTTTCGTAATGAAAAGTATGACTTTTGTCATATTTCAGAACGAAAGAAATCGTTGGAAATTAAAAATAAAAATTTACAGCGTTGCAAAAGTGTGTAAGATTTTTACCGTCATATAGCCGTTATTATATTTAAAAAAGATATGATGCAATTTATATTTGGGGGGGGGGGAATAAATATTGCCTTTATAATACAAACATTGATGTCTCACTGAAATTTTATTTTATTTTCTTCAATTTATTTATCCAGAAGTCTTTCAATAAAGACGAAATGTTGATGGACGTGTGACTTGGTTTCTTCCTTGTTTATCCCCTATACGCATATATATATATATATATATATATATATATATATATATATATATAATATATATATATGTATATATATATGTGTGTGTGTGTTATTTGTTTTTGCTTCTGCGATACGTCTTTAATGATTTAAATTATTTACTAAAGTGCATTTTTACCTAAATGCGAGTTGGGAATAATTTTCCTTTAACCAATTTGGTACCTCCACATGGGGAGCGACATATATATTATTTTTAAAATATAATTATCCACTGACACGTGTTTAGTCGTCTACGACTCATCAGATTCAGCCACTCTTTCCGTCGAGCTGTCACCTCCTTTGAGATCTCCTGCAAAGAGAATCTGAGGGAGAAGCGCGGCAGGTGAAAGATTCGGAAAGCCTCACCAGCCACACCTGACGTGACTTTTGGCTGCAACCGCTGTGCCCGAATATGGATATATATATATATATATATATATATATATATATATATATATATATATATATATATATATATATATATGTGTGTGTGTGTGTGTGTGTGTGCGTGTGTGTGTGTATATATATATATATATATATATATATATATATAATTTGGGTGTGTGTATTACTTTTTAAACTTTTAAAAATAGAAATGTATTTTTCCATATAGAAACAAAACAAAAATGCCCATTAGAGTCAAAATGCTTCCAGAAATCTACAAAATCTACCAGGAGATTTTTATTATATAAAAAGTCTAATTAGTGATCAAATAAATATTGTTTAATCATTATCTATTATATAAATTGGAAATATTTTCATCTTCAAATGGAATTTCTAACGGTATATCCCCAAACGCGTTAAATTATTTTTTAATAAAATTCAGGAATATTTTGGAATTAATAAATGCTATCTATAAGTACAATTTCAATTAAAATCAAATATATATTCAATATGTTCTCTTTCGCATAGAAAGTAATTAAACGAAATCTGCTTGCATTATACACATTAAACATGTCCCGAAATTCAAAATGAGTAATTAGTTAGTTTTGAAACTTACCTATACAAAATATTACCCACGGAAAACTGTAATGTTTGCTGGTTTCGTTAGACAAAAAAATCTCTATAGCAACTCTTCGATGAGCATTGGGATCGAAACGATGCTTATTCTGTCTACTATGTTCTGCATCATGGAGAAAAATTTAACGAAATAGAAATATTGATTTTACTCTAATAAATCTTACATGAATAAGAAATATTTGAAGCTTCAAATATCTTTCCAATATTAAATCCCCAAACACTTTAAATTATTTCTAATAAAACTTTCGAACAATTAAGGAATTAATGTACATGATCGATAATTACAAACCAATTAAAACCAATAATTTCCCCCACTCTTTATCTGTGCCTAAACCTAAAAATAGCTTCCATGAACAAAGTTTCTTTCTAAGAACTGCACGCCTGTGGAACTCTGCTCCGTTTGCCTGCTTTTCAGCTGACTACAATTTGGTAGTTATCAAGTCCAACGTAAACAAATTCTTGATGAACTGTCCGCTTAAGTAATCAAATTTATCAAATTTCTACTACTAAAGGTTGCTACGATATTATCCCATTGGCATTTGTACACTCATTGATCAGTATCCTCGAGTAACCTCCCTGCCTCGATAAGTGGTGGCTTCTATGTAAAATAAATGAAAGATGTTTGTATTTTCACGAAACAGTCGTCTTTATCTTTTTTGCATAGAATTTTTTTAAAAATGAAATACAGTTTACATTATGCAAACCTGTCCCAAAATTTATAATGATTGTTTATTTCGAAGTTTATCTTAAAAAAAAAATACACACGTCCAACTCTAATATTTTTGTTCCTATGAACGCAAAAACAACAAAAAAACTGTTTATAAAAGCACTTCTAAATGTTGTGTATTTCTGTGTATTTATACTCTGGATACTGTTGTACAATCAGAAAATTAACTGACTTGTTATTTTTAACACTGCTTTTCGTTTTGATATGTCGATTGTCTTTTAAACGCAGCCCTTACTGTGATATAAACAGTTAGTATTGTTTTAAGAAGTCATATGTTCCAAGAACGATAATGGTATTTGTCGACAATTATATTTCCCAGCGAAACTAATTGCATTCCGATTGCTGTAATTTCTGACGTCAAATAAATATTTTTCTTAAGTTGAAGAATAAAAAGTTTTTTTTAATATTGCGTTTGTTTTTCGATTTTTTCATTTTCTTTTAAAACTAATTACTTAATTAAAGGCAGGAATTTGACATAATTGTCAGTTTAAAGTCGTATATAAATGTGTTCGTATTCGAACAGCCGATTAAATATAAAAAGAAAAGAACGGTTATTTGAAAAAACAATACTGGAATAATTATTCAACAGAAAATGGTGTCTGTATATTAATTGTTTTTGTGAATTCAAAAAGTCACGCAAGTAAATCTATGTGTGTCCTCTGTCACGTTTATGAAAATAACTTACATTTTCCTCAATAAAATATGGTGTTATTAAATCGAATAAGAAAATATTCGACTTTCATTTGCTTTGATTTGATTTAATGTTTTTATGAAGTTCGCCTTAGACATGTAAAAAAAGCTAAAATAAAACAAAAATACTACTCTAAGCTGAAAAGAATATTAGCCATTGATAAGTTTTTAGTGGATAGATTCAGACAAAGAAAACAAAAATTCTTTCCCCTTTGTCAGAAATGTCTCTCATGGAATGTGAGGACTAAAAGTTAAAATGATGGGAGCAAGAGTTACGAGGTTGACTTTTTATTCTCTTCAAATTTCATTCAAATTAATGATTTTTTTTTTTTTTTATCATTGCAATTTGTTATTAGCAATAAAGCAAGCAGTATTATGCATGAGTTTTTTTTTCAGAAAATACTTATTTCGGCTAAGAATTTGATAGACTTAGACCATTTACCACTACTCTCTAAATACCATCAGCTGTTTACGAAAGTGATCAGAATTTGTTTCTTATCCTTGAATATCTGCCTTGAAATAATGATTTTTGTTCTCAATGGAAATCACTCCAAACAAGACATAAAGCCATTTGATGTACTGAGCTAAAGATTAAAAAATAATTCAAGGTAAAAACTTGTCTAGATAAGAGTTAGATTGAATGGATTCCGACCCAGAAAACATTACTTTTCCCCCCTTTGTCAGAAACATCACGTATGAAATGTGAGGATTAAAGGGCAGAAAAAGGAAGAAAGATACGAGGTTGTCTAAAGTAAAGCCAAGGTGTTTTTTTTTACATGGGGGTTACCACTTATCAAGGCCAGGAAGCCACTCAGGGATAAGGGTTATTGCGTGTACAGTAATCAATGAGATAGTATTGTAGTAATCATTAGTATTGGAGATTTGATAGAGTGTCTTACTTAAGAGGGCGGTTTGTCAGGAATTTGTTTATGTTGGACTTGAAGACATCCAAGTTGTTGTCAGGTGGAAAACAGGCAAACGAAAGAGAGTTCCACAGGCGTGCACTTCTGAGAAAGAAGCTCTGCTCATGGAATCTACTTTTGGATTTAGGAACAGATAAAGAGTGGGGAAAATTATTGACAGTAGTTTCAGCCAGATGGGTGTTTATCGTGAAAGATTGGCGAGGGGAAACCAGAGAAATCATACATTTTACTTCCGTGCGTTCACTTTCTTTATGAACTCATTTAATAAGGGATGTGGTGTTTAAGTTGCGTGTTTGAAATGTTTTTTTTTTGTGTGTGTATACTTTCACTGCGACAACGAAATATGTGACCAAATTTTTTTTATGCTTTTTTAATTAGTTTAATTATTCGTTTCTCGTCGTTTTTTTCAACAATAATCTCAATGATAAACTAGCGGTTTGCTCATATATTTGTGTTCAGAAGAACGTAAGGAATTATGTAAAAATAATAAACAGCTATTGCCTTTTTAAAAGCATACAAAGGTGGATACACATCCGTTACTCCACCCGACGCTCGTCGATAAATGCACCCGACCTAATTCGCAAAAACAAGAATAGAAACAAGCTTGTATTTCAATAATTGTATTTATTTTCTTTCGACTATTTTTACCCAAAAGAAATTGCATCAGAAAATAGAAACGCGTGTGGAAAATATTGACATCCGTTAATATTTATCTATATATCGAGCAGATCGATACGTTCATCGATACCTTCCTTAATATGATGTATCTCTAGTAGTGATAGGACGATTACAATATTAAGCGATTTCGATACCATTACAGATTCCGCATTAAATTCACAATTCCGATACAATTACCGCTTCCGATTCTTTATAAATCTCTACATGTTTAACAATAGACTTGTAATTTTTTTACAGATTATCGTAAAAAAAAAAAACACATGTTAAGTATACACATATTTTCCCAAGCGTAAAACCACACTTGGAGAAGAGGATTTATAGATTTTAGTTTTACTACTAATGTGCAATTAATAAATATTTATTATTTTATTTATAACGACTGGCAGTAAAAGATTCCGCGTTAAACAATATCAAATAAAAAAACAACACAATTAAAAGAATCGTTTTTGGCATCGGAAATAGGCACACATTTTTCCGATTCCCGATTTCTATTCCGATTAATCGCCCCAACACAAATCTCTTAGTTTTAGTAAGCTTATATATGTACATGCAAGTGTACCCGGCGTTACTCGGGAATTAATGAAATAACATGTGCAACGCTGCTCCCAGATCTTATCTTCATATTAAAACATTTTATTTTTTTCATTTATATGATTTTTAATTTTAACGTTATGAAAGAAAAGAACATAAAGTAAAAGATAGTCTTGACTTTTTATGTCCAACGCGAAATTATTATTAAAAAATAATTATTATGAAACACCCAACTACCAATATTGAACTCATGGAATTCATCTAGAACTTGTGTTTAGTCTAGTACCAGCAATGAAACCCGACGTTGCCCGTAATTAAATGATGATCAAAGAATGTTTTAATACTCCCACATTTTTATCGAAATCGTTAAAATCGCCCCCTTTTCAATTATGTTTGTTCTAGATGACGACTCATCGAGTGCACCGGGAGGAAGCTTCGTATAACTACCCACAATACATTATAGTCTACATTGCACTGTGGAGAATCTACCGTTTGTTTTATAAAAGTAGTTTTTATGTATAATTGCTTGAGTTAAAGTTTAAAATGCAAACTCATGCTTCAATTTTACTTTAAACAGAAACATTCATTTCAGACGCGCCCCTGTCATATAAAAAACCTACTGTAGATCTTATATGCTTAGCCTTATTGCTTGTGCGGTGATAATTGCTTGAATTTAAGTTCAAAACGAAAACGTATCATGGTACTATTGTGCTTTAAACAGAAAGATTCATTTTAAACTGGCTCCTGTCCTATCAATGAACCTACTCTTTATTTTATATGTCGGGCCGTGCGACTTGTGCGGCAATAAAACTTTTGAAATGCACTTGGGATATTAGCCTGTATAAGATGTTAACTTTGGTCCAAATCGCTTGTTAGTTCTTACATCAGATTATTTCGATTATTGATCTTTATCAAAGACATTCCAATACAAAACCTATCTAAGAAGACTGTAAGATGCATGAAGTACCTTCGAGTGAAATTTCATAAAAATCGGCTAAGTCGTTTCGAATATATAAGGAATAAACACACATACACACACACTTGTATGTAATAGTAGATATAGTTTGTCCAGAAAGAAAGTCAAAATTAGAATAAATATAATAGGTCTGTGTTCAGTCTCGGATTTAATATAAGATTGTTTTTTGTCTGTGGAAGCTATAGTTAAAAAAGACTTGCGCAATATCTGTTGGGACAATGAATGAGTTCATTGGCAAGGGATGGGGCGGCTGAAAACAATGTCGGGATAAGCAGAAAAATATTTTCTTTTTCAATGTTATACTTCTCCTAAACTAATTTCATAAGCAAGGCGTGTGCCGTTAATCTATCGTAATATTTAGTCCATAGCTTTATGGTGGATCTATGGAGGCATTTTTCAGATGAAAGTCTTACACGTGTTAGAGATATATGACATGCCACGCGGTGTGAAAACAATAGGTCAAACCCATTAGCAGGCACGTATATTATTCAGTTATTATACATCTTTTCCTAGGAAAGGATTTATATGCAAATTCAGAAGTTTGCGGTGGTTAAAAATCATCCTATAAGCTGTCAGTGCACGCACGCACATACACGTACGTGCGCTCACACAGACACCCACACACACAAACACACAAACACGTATATATATATATATATATATATATATATATATATATATATATATATATATATAGAGAGAGAGAGAGAGAGAGAGATAGATAGATAGATAGATAGATAGATATAGATATATATGTATATATTTGTATATGAAATTTATATTATTTTGGGTAGCATTTACAAATAAATAGATAACAATGTTTTCATTTAGATAGTTTGACAGTGTAATATTACAGCTATAAATATTTCTTAATGATACTGTTCTACAGGGAACATACCCACATGTTGTTGCTCATTTTCGAAATGTTAAGCTTATATTAGACATAACTTGCATACAAATATATACTTGTTACTTGTTTATAATCTTGCGCAACTAGGCAATCTCATCAGCGCATAGGAAAACCAATTTATTAAGGTTTCGACATAATATAAAGATAATATATATATATATATATATATATATATATATATATATATATATATATATAGTTTGACGGTAACACTGACAATTCAATCCACTACTTTTAATACGGCAAATACATCCATTTTGTAGTCAGTGTTGCGTTGAGCTAATGTATTATTTACATATAGAATTATATGTTTGTATCAACTAAAGAAATTATACATTTGATATCTTAAGCCATGCGAACTGTGTTCCCGTGTATCAATTATATACTATATGTAATCCCTCTCATATTTTGCCTCTATTCAAATACCTAAAACGATTTTTTAATCGTCTTTTTTTATTTGATTTTTTAAAAGCAAAATCATCCGTTGCTTGTAATAATAATAAAATGAAACGCTTTTACTTTTATTAAATCATTAGTAGAACTAAAATTTATAAGCAAGCGTTTTTTTATGTTTGAAAATAAATGTGCACATTTAACAGGTGTTTTTACGGTTATCTAGAATAATAACAACTCTAGATTTTACTATTCAGAAATGTATATAGAATCCGAATCGATACTTGCATCGTAATCTGAAATTTAGTATGGAATCGCGCTTACATGGGAATTCGGGAAATATTAGAATCGTCCTATCACTAATATATATATATATATATATATATATATATATATATATATATATATATATATATAAAATATATTTGTAGTCATCGACATACAGTCCTGTTTCGTTGTATCACAACTCATCAGTGCCGCTAATCTAGCACCTATCCGAAGCTAAGGATCGAACCTAGAACCGTCGTGATGACAGTCGGCAGTTCAACCCCTTCACCACGGAAGTGGTGCCCGCAACTAATCTGTCCGAATGTCTATTTAAATAAACATCCGTCCGCTACTTGTAAAGTGCTCAAACGATTGTTTGTAAACAAACCGCGAGTTCGCATTATATATATATATATATATATATATATATATATATATATATATATATATATATATATATATATATATATATATATATATAGGTCGATTATGGTGGGCAGTATAAAAGGATTTCGATTTAGTTTTGTGTCGAATCCCGTTTCAATAAACTTGAAACCGAAAAATTATCACAAGACAATTTGGACCAGAAAAAATAATTATTAAACAATAATTGATATAAATAAAGGAACAAATTTGATGGCTTGCTGTTTATCTTACAGCCAAATTGCGAAATTACTTTCGATATATATATATATATATATATATATATATATATATATTTAGTAATGTGATTGATAATTTAAAATTTAAAAATCAAATTATAATTTAATTAAAAATCCGTTTCATAAGAAGGAACAACAACAAAATCAATTATTTGTACGATCGTTTCGGAAAACAGTGTTTTTATTGTGGTAGACATCAAGTTACGGACAATAATTATTACATATAGTTTTTTAATGAACAAGGTGTCCTTGCAAATTGTGAAGGGGTTTTATTAAATTTAAAAGACACCATAAATAAACCTAGCATTGAAAGTAAGGCAGATGTATCTGGAAAAATAAAATAAAGGTCTGGATTTAAAATTGATAAGATAATTAATATGGGTTAGAGATAGAAAAGAAATAGAGTAAAATATAAATTTAGTTTAAGTACAATATTATACATACATACATACACAAATATATACATGCATATATATGAAAAAATGACACATATATGCATATACATTGATATACAGATATATACATAAAAATATAGGTAAACATATTTACCTTTTAATTTTTCGCCTTTTGAAATCAGGAACTATGGTTAAAGTACTCATATAGATGTTTGCTATAGCTTTTCACCTTAGCGAATGATAAATTTTCAAAAAGGACGCCCGTGCAATAATTTAGTTCCGTTAGCATACTTTTGATTTAAAGACGCCACGGTTTATAATTTGAAAGAAATTGTAAGTTAATGTTATTTGTATAATTACATAATGCAAGGGGGATAATTAGTCATATTTTCTTTAATTAATTTTCTATCTCTAACCCATATTAATTTTCTTATCAATTTTAAATCCAGGCCTTTAATTTTATATTCAGTTGATTTTATTTTACCAATGAGTTTTAAGCCAAAACTGGCTGGCTTAAAGAATAAGCTACAAAATTATAAAATTTTATAATTGAGCATTAATATACTGTGTAAGCAAAAATAAGACTTAAAAACAAGGTGTTGATGGCAACAAAAATTCTATTTCAATTTACGTTACAATTGTTTCCATACCCAGTTCGACAATTTCAAGCATTATGTCGTTTGAAAATTTTCAAAACCAGCATTTCTTCAGACTTTATAAATAAGAACACTTTTGGCAATGGAGCATTTTTTGAAGAGACGGAAGGAAAGGGGATTCCCTAGATAGAAAGGCATGCGAGAAACATCTGCCTTTGTTGTGGTTACGGAAAATCCCATTTAAATATTAATATATCGCCTAATTTTCGTATCGAACTGGACATGGAAAAAAATTGTAACGTAAATTGAAATACACTTTTTGTTGCCACCAACACCTTGTTTTGAAGTCTTGTTTTTGCTTACACAGTATATATATATATATATATATATATATATATTCATACATCTACACACACATATATATATATATGCATATATACATATACGCACATACATAATTATATATATATATATATATATAGTTGATAGAATTTTTTAATATTAATATCTATGTGGGTATGTGTTTCTCAGTTAGCTTTAGTGTGCTTCCTTACATGTAACAAATAGAGGCAGTGTGGAAGGCATAAAGTTATCTTTACATTAAGATAGAAATATGGAATTGAAGTAATTGCCATAGCTAGCAAACTTAATACTGATAGAATTTATATATATATATATATATATATATATATATATATATAAATATATATATATATATTTTTTTTTTTTAATTACATTTTCACCCCAAACAAGGCACATTACCACTTTGGTGTAGGGTGCTACTATCAGGGGAAACATCTACTGGGGTACTATGTAGGGATTAGGGTAGCGAGATGTTGGTTCACGTTGCACTTGAACTTATGCATGTCAGTACAGTTGGGGAAGCAGTGACCTGAAATGGAATTCCAAAGTCTAGCAGTTCTGGGGAAGAAACTACTGGATTAGAAAGATCTTTTACATCTAGGGATCTCTACAGTGTGGGGGTGGGATTTTGCAGCTTGTCGGATCTGTCGAGGGTGTTCACGTCGTGGGGACACAAGTGCTTGCAGTTCATCAGAGCATTCACCATTATAATACTTGTAAAACAGGCAGAGGGATGCAACGTTTCGACGATGGGACAGAGGCTGAAGCTTGATGCCAGTTTAGGGCCTATCAGATTTGCGACTCTCTTTTGAACCCTGTCAAGGAGCGAGAGACTAGTAACTGATGCACCAGCCCAAATATGACAGCAATACTCCATACATGGGCGAATAGTGGCCTTATAGAGGTACAGGATACTTTCAGGTGTTAGAAGTTTTCTAGCACGGTAGAGAGAGAGCACACTTTCCTCGCCGCGGCCCTGGCAATGCTCTCGATGTAAGTGTTCCAACTCATGTTTCCTGTGAACGTTAGGCCAAGGAGCTTGAGAGACGTACCCTCAGATAAAGAGTCGTTGGCCATTGCTATAGGTGGTAGAGAAGGTTTCTTGTAATTATTGAATGAAACCAGTTTTGTCTTGGCGGCATTGAACGTGACCATCAATTTTTGTCCCCATTCCACTACTGATTGGAGGTCATCCTCTAGTGCTTCTGCCATTACTTTTGATATATGTTCATTTGTTTTCCTGTCGTGCCTACTATAGAGTGTGGTGTCATTAGCATATATACCCATCTCAGAGGCAATTTTGTCGGGGAGGTCATTTATGAATATCAGGAACAGCAGAGGTCCAAGGAAAGATCCCTGGGGCACCCCCGCATTTATATCATATTGTTTAGATGTACGACCGTCGATGACAACCTGGATTTTTCTCTTATCTAAGAAGGATTTAATTATGTTAAGTATTCTACCAGTGATACCGTATGATCTAATCTTCCTGAGGAGACCCTCATGCCATACCCTGTCAAAAGCCTTAGATATATCTAGAGCTACCGTTCTGCCCTCTCCCGCTTTGTTCAGTGAATGGTATATGCGTTCAGAGATTACAGTGAGGATGTCTGCCGTGGAACGGGCTTGTCTAAATCCATATTGTTGGTCGGTCAGAAGTTTAGAATCTGTAAGGTGCTGGACTAGAGCATGGTTTATTAAGGTCTCAAATATTTTGGCAAAAAGTGGGAGGAGGCTAATAGGGCGATAATTTAATGGGTCAGTTCTTTCGCCAGAATTCTTGAATACTGGTACCACAGAAGCAGTTTTCCAACAGCCGGGAAAGCAAGATTCATTAAGACATTTGTTGTAGAGTTTGGAAAGAACTGGAGCTACTTCGGCTGAGCACTTTTTTAATAGCACAGCTGGGATGAGGTCGGGTCCACACGCTTTTGAAGTGTCAAGGTTTTTTATGATAGCATGCACCTGAGCAGGGGTGATTATTAGATCGTCTAGCGTGGCGTCTGTCCGCATAGAAAATTGAGGTAGGGGGTGGTTTACAGGGTCCAGTGTGGAGTTTGAGGCAAACCGACTGGCAAGCATGTTAGCCTAATCGGTTGCTGAGGAATATATATACATATATGGTAAAACTGGTAATTAGTAAAAACCTGGAGAGAATGTTCAATACTATTGCAGAGCAAATATGCGTTTTATTTTTTTATTACCGTTTTATCTGTTTGGTTACATATGTTTCGGATATTGGGCCGTGTTTACGATCTAACATCCTCGTCAGATCTGACAGAAATGATTGGTTAGTATTAGGAAGAATTGTTTTTAGGAGGAATACGGGGGGGAAGAAAAAGGAGGGGGTTTGGGGTAGCAGATAATTGAGGGGAAAGCCGGGTAATGACAATATTTCAGTTTTGAAGTTTAAAGTATAAAGGGAGAGAGAGAGAGAGAGAGAGAGAGAGAGGGAGATAGACGGGAGGAAAAATAAATAAAATGTGTTTATATGCATGTGCCTATGTGTCTACATATTGGTCTGTAATATGCATGTATATGTATTATACGCTCTTATGCGTGCGTCAACGTCTGTATGAACTCTTAACTTTTATAAAAACAACCCACTATGAAATGAACAACGACCACGAAACCCATAAAATGTAACAAAAAATACAGTAAATACTAGTAGACCGAAACATGCTCATGACTGTGTAGCAAAAAACTACTGCTTATGTAAAGACAAATATATATATATATATATATATATATATATATATATATACACACACACATATATATATATATCTATATATATATATATATATATATATATATGTATTTGTTAGAAATTAAAAAAAAACGGTATGAGCCCCATTTTTTGAGTGTCCAACAACTTTTTTCGTTTCTGAAATGGGACAAGGTCATACATTTCATTACATCAAAATATACTTCCAAGTATTTGTACTTTCATTTATCTAGAAGAAGTCTCGCAATAAAGACGAAACACATAACTTGGAGTGTTCCTTTTTTATCTCTCTCTTTCTCTTTCTCTCTCTCTCTCTCTCTCTCTCTCTCTCTCTCTAATGCTCCTTATCTTGAGTTGAGCATATTGGTGAATGATACACGATATACCATCAGCCTATTAAACGATGGTATTTGTGTAAACAAATCGAGCTTAGGTATTCAGACGATGTCAAAACATCGTTAATTCCTTACCCGCACAGCATCTGCCATTTAGCGAAATGGTCAGAAGCCTTGACTGTCGTACGCGCGGTCGGGTTTCGATCCTTGCTTGAGGTAATTGCATGTCTAGCTGCACTGATGAGCTGTGATACAGCGAAACAGTACTGTATGTGGATGACTATATATATATTTATATATATATATATATGTGTGTGTGTGTGTATGTGTACACATACACCGCACACGTACGCTTATATATATATATATATATATATATATATATATATATATATATATATATATATATATATATATATATATATATATATATACAGGGTTACTAAAAGAAACGGGCTCCAACTCTAATTAGGCCTACTTTCTTAGTGTTTTGTCCTATTTAAATTAAACTTTGGTCATAACTAGTTTATTATATTCTAAACATCACATAAAAACGCTGGCCTTTTTTTTTCTTTTTTTCTCCGTTCTACAGCATATGTTCTAGACGGCCCCTTTTTTTGGGGGGGGGGTCACCCTTTATATGTAAGGTTGGTGAAAAACTAATGTCGTCTTTACCACATATACATATACGTTAAAAAAACATTATTTTGCACCAACCTAATATATATATATATATATATATATATATATATATATATATATATATATATAAGTGTGTATGTGTGTGTATGTGTGTGTGTGAGTGTGTGTGTGTGTGTGAGTGTGTGTGTGTGTGTGTGTGTGTGTGAGAGAGAGAGAGAGAGAGACAGAGAGAGAGAAAATGAGAGAAGGCAACTTTTAACATACTTATTCTTTGTTTAAATCCCCGGTGATATGTCAGCTTTCATAACGATAATTCAGCGGTTGGGAAAACTCTAAAGTTAAACAATTCCCAATGCATGAAAATAGAAAATAGAAAATTATAAACCATTCTCTGATGTGTGAGGTTTGTAATTTGAAGAACATGCAAGCGTGACAATGTGTGTACGTTTCTATATGCCAAGTCCCACAAGATAAAAGTAAAAAGGTTTAATCATCATTAAATTATCGACTCTTTATTATGTTAGATTCAGACTTTCCCGTGAAGTTAATTTTTATAGAGAAATGTACTGGATTTGACATTAGCGTAAGTTCGGCGCAGATGCCTAAATATGGTAATAGTAAGGTGTGTGAATGTTGCATAGTCCATATGAGCGCGTGGGAAAATATCAACAGCAGCGAGAGATGGCTGGCTTGCGAAGAGATTAGCACTAGCAGTAGTAGCCGAAGAAAGCGTATATGCAAATTAGGAAGTGTGCGCGAGAAGTAAAACGAAGAAAGATGAGAAAAATACACCACGTGGTTAGAGAAAGAAAGTCGATGTCGAAGAAAATAGACGTGTAAATACAGAAGCGAGGAATGGCTGGCTATGTTCAGCGTGAGGTTGACAGCAGTCGTACATCAAGTCTGTTGCCAAGGTCGCTGGAAAAATGGTGGGATTCTTCTACCGCTCCAGAAGATATCTCACTACTGATGGAATTCTCTATCTGTATAAAAGCCAAGTAATCCAAGGATAGAGTACTGCTGCCACATCTGGGCAGGAGCTGCTAGAAACAGCCTATCCTGCCTTGACAGAGTACAAAATAGACTTTGTGGCTTGGTGGGGGATGCCCTTTTCTCTTTCCTGCAACCTCTCTTCCACAGAAGAGACGTTGCGATCCTGTCTTTGTTTTATCGTTATTTCCATGGAAGGTGCTCGTCTGAGCCCCGATCTCTTGTCCCTCCTATGCCAATCTTTCACGATAAACACCCGTCTAGCTGAAACCACTGTCAATAATTTTCCCCATTCTTTATCTGTGCCTAAATCAAAACGTAGATTCCATGAACAAAGCTTCTTTCTTAGAACTGCACGACTGTGGAACTCTCTCCCGTTTGCCTGTTTCCCACCTGACTACAACTTGGGTGTCTTCAAGTCCAACATAAACAAATTCCTGATAAACCGCCCCCCCCTTAAGTAAGACACTTTATCAAATCTCCAATACTAACGATTACTACTATACTATCCCATTGATTACTGTACACTTCCGGGCCTTGATAAGTGGTGAACTCCATTTAAAATAAAGAAAGAGGAAAAGTATACCGTGGGCGAGAGGGACGATGGCGATAAACTTTTAAGCTGGTGTCGAAACGACAGAGGAACGGCAATAAATGCTGATCCGGATTTATTCACTTTGTTTTTTTTTTTTGTTACTTCTCGATGGTGCCGGACTGCGTGGGGGCCCGACAGATGTGTCAATTTTAACGAATACGTTTTGAGTGTACCTATTTACTATGCCTCCCCACGGGACAGAGTTAGACACCAGGGTCGTTTTTTAACGTGGAGAAAAGGTACAAAAATAAAAAAAAATTGTCTCAGTCGTGAAGGATTTCTCCTCCACCGAAAGAGAACAAGAAATAGAAGTGCAGCATCTGAAGAACAGATACTACACTTTGATCTTGTTTATATATTTTATTGAGAAAGAAAAAATTGAACATAAAAAAACGTACAAAAAATTCAATTCAACAAAATTAGGCACAAGGCCCTACACTTTGATCTTGACCAAAATAACAGTTTGTTGTTATTTCCAAGTCTGCATTGAACTGGAATGGCAATATCTGTCTGGGTTCGATCCGTGGACTTAATGCGATCTTGGAGATGATTTCAACATACATCCGGTGCTACGAATTTTATTACTTCTAACATCAACAAAATAGGGAGCGATTAGAACCGGATGACCCCTCCCTCCCTAGAGGTTAATAAGTACGAGTACAAAAATTGCCGAAAATTACTTATCTACATTCACCAGTAGTAAAGCTTCGGGCGATCAGCAATAACTCCCTCTAACCTGGAAGCGGCATATTCTATAATCAAAGGCAAACTACTGGATGCGAAAGTGGTTTCACCAGCGACGAGGTAGTACCTACCGTAGCCGATTGGTAAAAAGCGGTAAAAACAGTCCGTTTGAAGACTCGTAAAATGACACTATTCAGCGACATTTACATGGTGAATGTTATGCAAGATACAAGCGTTTAAGAAACATGCTAGATTGACTAGGGCATCAAATAATTGGGATGATATGCCCTCAAAGGAAACAGAAAATAACACATCTGTTCTCGTTTGTAGTCAACTTTGTTGATTTTTATTTGAATGTTGTTTTATTTGAAAAGCAGATCAGTGAGAGTTTTCATTATTTTCCTGACTGAAATTTAATCATTGTGTAAATAACATTTGCCAATCCAACTTTTTTCAATTTACAAGAATAAACAACAAAAGCATGTAATTATTAGGTTATTCACCTGATAATTAATATATCAATATTTGCATATAAATATACTACTATCAAAAAGTCTGTCTGTCCGTCTGTCTGTCTGTCTATCTCTCTCTCTCTCGCTTTCTCTCTCTCTCTCTCTCTCTCTCTCTCTCTCTCTGTTTGCTCTAGACTCCGAATCGGTAGGGCTAATTTTGTTTGAAATTTCACACAAATGTACTGGATACGTCTAGGGGTAATTTTACGTAGATTTTATGTCGCAATGCTTCCGGTAATTGTAGTTATAAAGGTCAGCTGAACCCAGATATTTACATGCGATTAACAATAGACTTTAGAGAAAATCTAAAGAAAGAAAAAAAAAACGGAGAAAAGGAGGGAAAATAAGTTGTTAATACAAATATAAGGTGACCTCCATAATACAACTGCAATTACTAATTAGTCCAGATAAAATATCGTATTTTTCATTTAGATTTTAATATTTGATGAGATCCAACGGATTTATTTCTCTCCTGTGGTGAAACTGTATTCTATTATGATTATATAATTATCGAATAAGAAATGTTTACTAAACTTTATATAACAAGTTTTTCAGAAAAATCTTCATACATTGCGTTGGTTGAAATATTATAATTTGCAATAGATTTTACCTTCTCGCGTTTTATAGACTACAACATGTGCGTACATTTGAATATTAAAAAAAAAAAAACTTAACATCAGGTCTGAAATATACCTTCTTCCATTCCAATTAATATGGACTTTATATGGACTTTAATTTTACAATATTATACTAATTGAAAGTATTTCAAATTTCAGTCATACATATAACACACACAGAAGCACACACACAGATATATACATATATCAGTATTCAATTTAAGACTGTGAACTATACTTTACATAATTTTATTGTTCGACAGGGTCTTCAAATAAATTTTTTTATTAGGCTGGGATTATTTTATATATATATATATATATATATATATATATATATATATATATATATATATATATATATATATTCATTAGCGTTTACAGAAGCTTTTGGATTGTAGACTTTGTTTTTATTTCTTAACTATATATATATATATATATATATATATATATATATATATATAATGAGAAAAAAGAAAATAATATTCCGAGATAGATGATGAAAAAGGAACTAATCAAGTTATATGTTCATGAATGTTTCCTCTTTATTTCAAGACTTTGTCGAGGTGACTAAATATTTAATCATGTCGAAGAAGTCTCGAAATAAAGACGAAATTTTGATGAACATATATATTCGCCTGTTCAATTTCCATCTCTTTGTATATCTGTATACATACATACATAAACATACACACACATCCACACACACACCACACACACACATATATATTATATATTATATATATACATATATATATATACAAGCAAACAAGTAATAAAACATGTTCAAAAAACACTTTGAAAAAGAGTTAAAAACATATTTAATCTGAAAAGAAAAGTATTTCTTCGAAACTCCGCGGATTAAGGACTATCCACTTATCAAATGTTTCCTTTTCAGATTAAATATGTTTTTAACTCATTTTCAAAGTGTTTTTAACATGTTTCATTAACTGTTTGCTCTTATTATAAGCTCTATCTCCTATTTGGTTTTATTGAGCTTTTACATCTGGTTGAGATAACTTTATAAATATTAATTCTTTAATATTTATAATATACTTTAATTTTACCATATTGGATCATTTTGGTAAATTTAATTGTAATTTTAATTTTATTATATATATATATATATATATATATATATATATATATATATATATATATATATATATATACATATATATACATATACATATATATACATATATATATATATATAAATATATATATATATATATATATATATATATATAGAGAGAGAGAGAGAGAGAGAGTAATGCACAGGGTCTAAACAAGCTATGTACCAGTAAAATATTTAAAAAGATGCTGTGCTCGGAGTATTGTAGTTATGATGAGCTCAATAGGTGTAATTACCTAGAGCCATATAAATTAAAAGGGCGAGATATTAATAATTGTGAACATATTAATCAAGTTTTCATAGGAGGAAACATAAAATCAAATTAATATGTACGATCGTTTGGGAAACGAGGTCCTTTTATTTATTCAATATTTACAAATGAAACTATAGAGAAATAAGCAAACTATTTCTGGAAATCGTCTTCTCATCAGCAGAAATAGAGGGAAAGCAGGGGAAGGGAAGACACCAAATTTTAACCAGCTTATTGAAGTAAATATGGTTTGTGAATCTCGAATAAAAAAATTAACTGGACTTTCCTTATTTTGTTTATATGATTAATATTAGATATATTTTCAATTATATTTCTTTTGATATAATTTATATGTAGTACAAATAAATTATTGTGATCTTTATTGGTTGAATGGTAAAAGAATGAAAAGTAATAGGCAAAATAGGAATTACATTTTTGATTTTATACTTGAATAGGATTTTTTAAAGGAGAAACAAACTATAATTAAAAAAAAACAATTTTTAAAAAACTTTTTCGATATGATATAAGATGTAAACAAAAATAAGGACTTATGTTAACGCCTCTAGAGATCCAATATAGACTTAGTAAGTAAAACAATCCTCGACAGAGTTATCCCTAACATAAAATCAGTATCCAATTTTCTAGCCAATTCATTGAATGGTTTTCTAACATTAAAACAAAAACAATATTAAATTCATTTCATTTTATATAAAATCATATTGCCTATCTATATATCCACCTCTTTTGAATAAATCTCTTTCAATGGCCCCCAAAATAACAGGCATAACTAAGGATGAAAATACCAGACATAACTATGGATGAAAATAAAAGACATAACTAAGGATGAAAAAAACTAATACTATTGGCAAGAAAGTCCACCGTGAGTTTTGACATTAAATATTGAACAAGAAGTAATACTCCAGATATCTTCAATATTTTAATGGGAACAAGCGACTCATCAGAGCCTACGGATCTAATGGGTCTTATCCTCCAAAATTAAATTGATAAAACACTCTAGTGCTAATTCCGATTAGCGGGGGGAGTGAACTACAGAGAGGATGCGCTCTTCATAATTAACTCCACGAAAAGAAAATTACGAAAGAGCAAACTAATCTCTACACCGATTCCGTAAAAAAGACGGGTTAACGATAACTATATGTACATTTTTATAAATAAAATGATAAAATTAAATAAACTCCATCACGACTGTAAACGTTTTTGCCGTATTTTTATTTGCATTAGCGAAATGACTATATATATATATATATATATATATATATATATATATATATATATATATATATATATAATAAAATAACTATAAGGTGTGTTTGAAAGTCAAATCACCACGCAATATTATGAAAGTAAACCACTATTTTACTTCTTTTAGAAAAAAGAAAATAATAAATAAAATATTTTTTATTTTCATAATACTGCGTTGTGATTTGGCTTTCAAAAGTATCTGATGCGTATATAAGTTTTGTTTTATTTAAATTAAATCAGCGTTTCTATAAAGGAATTTACACCTCTGGCACACACGCACACACACACACACACACACACACATATATATATATATATATATATATATATATACATATATATATGAGGGTAATTTCTGATAACGTACACAGAAAAACCTGTGTGTGTGTATGTCAATGTGTAAACAAAATAAATAGATTTGCCAAGTTGATTGAATTTGGCACTGATATATAATTAAACTCCAAAGTGATTTATACGATTAGCAGATCAAACTTTCACATGTTATAAACTTGCACGCAGAAAATAATTATATTTAATTTCATGAAAACTTTTCGCAAAGGTTAACGCGTGCAACTCAACGACTTTTGCCTATGCACAAAAACAACACGTGTCATGTGCACTATATGTTTCGGCATTAGGAACACGTTCAACCTAGGATACTATGAGCATCACCCCCTCCCTGGCAGAACCTTGTCAACCTTGTGATTATCGTGAAAAAAAAGTAGCTGCATGATTTTTTTCTTTAATTTGGAAGATGATTCATATTAATTTAGATCCAGATGGTAATACAATAATACTTTGAATAAAACTAATTTTATTAAAGATAGAATGATACTATTTAAATTAGTGATGGGACGATGGTGAACCTATTACAGATTCCAATACAATTACTGATTTCCATTTCTTTTTTTTTAATCTTTAACTATTAAGCTATAGATTTGCTGCTATTTAAAATGTCGGATAACCGTAAAAGCGTATATAATGTGCGCATATATTTTCAAAAACGTACACTTTTATGGGAATCTATAGAGATCAATTTGTACGGCAGTTTTAAATTAATAAATATTTATTATTTAAGATTTAGTAACAAAAATGAAAAATGTAAATATTATAAAAAACAGACAAGAATTAAAAGAATCGTTTTTGGTATCAGAAAATAGTCAACATTTTTCCGATTCCGATACCCCCGAGATTTTGATGTTTGCTAATCTCAATTATGATTAATCGTCCAAACGTTAAATGAAATAAATTGCAAGGTATTACAAGTTTTTAGTCTATATTGTTTTATTTTTAATTCATTAGAAATTAGTTTGAAGATGTTTGGAGTTATGAGGTGTTGAACGCTCATTGTCTATCAATCTGTATATGTCTCTCTTCCCTCCCTCTCTCTCTCTCTCTCTCTCTTTATATATATATATATATATATATATATATATATATATATATACAGGGTGCAAATATAATGTGTTTTTTTTTTCAAATAAACTTGAAAAAAACGACATTATTTTTGCACCCATCCAAGATATTGTATTAATAATATCTGTACATATATGTTTATATATATACATATGTATGTATGAATATATAATGTGTCTTCTAGACTTAATAACCACACACATATCTTGAATTTGTACATATTAATACAAATATATGTATATCAATATATAGATATATAAATATATGTGTGTGTGTGTGTGTATCTAAGATTTAATAACTCGAAGCATATCTAGTATATGCATATGAACATATGGGCGCATATGTATAAAAATATAAATATATATATATATATATATATATATATATATATATATATATATATATATATATATACGGCAAGGTCACGTTGACATACCGGTCTCGCCAGATTACCGAACTTAAGCAAGGTTGATCCTGGCTAGTACCAGATGGGTGACCGTTTGGGAATTCTAACCAAATCTAATTTTGATTTATCAGATTTTTTGTTTCGTATTACTTATTTCAAAATAATTAACCCAGTATTAAAATATTTAATTTTTTATTTCCCGATTTTAAGAAGATTTAAAAACACTGGATATTTTTTTTTTGTTGTTTTTGAATATTTAAAAAAAATTACATCCTATAATTGATAAAATTCACAAAATGTATTTTGATATGTATGGATTTGTCACAAACTGCAAAAATTCAAGGTATTTCGAAAGTGATATACAAGTTCGCTATGAATTAAAGATTTAATCATGGAAAGAGAGAAATTCTATATATATAAGAACAAGTAGTTAATAAAACATGTTAAAAGTACTGTGAAAAAGAGTTAAAAACATATTTAATTTTAAAAAGGAAGCACAAAATAATTGGATAGTCCTTAATACGCGGGGTTTCGAAGCAATACTTTTCTCCTCATAGGTAGGGATTAGCCAAAGTCGGGATCGGATTATATATATATATATATATATATATATATATATATATATATATTTATATATATATATTTATATATATACATATATTTATATATATACATATATATGTATATATGTATATATATATTTATATATATATATTTATATATATACATACATATATCCACACACATAGCTTTTTATAATAGGTTCCTTACTCAGGATCATTTTTATTTGAAGCCTCATAAAAGTGAAATTATGTACCATTTTTTGTTTGGCAGACCATGAAAACTAACAAACGCATGAATAAAAAAAAGTATAGTTTTTTCTATAAGAGACTCAAAAATTATGAATTACGGTTTTCATAAACATGTTCGTTTTATATGTTTAAACCCAAAAGTGACATTCTGAATATTATCAGAACATATACATACATGTATATATATACATACATATATATATATATGTATATATATGTATATATATGAGTGTACATGTATAACAATATATATAAGTCGAAGACAAACATTTGCACACATTATATATATATATGTATATATATATATGTATATATATGAGTGTACATGTATAACAATATATATAAGTCAAAGACAAACATTTGCACACATTATATATATATGTATATATATATGTATATATATGAGTGTACATGTATAACAATATATATAAGTCGAAGACAAACATTTGCACACATTATATATATATGTATATATATGAGTGTACATGTATAACAATATATATAAGTCGAAGACAAACATTTGCACACATTATATATATATATATATTTATATATATATATATATATATATATATATATGTATATATATGAGTGTACATGTATAACAATATATATAAGTCAAAGACAAACATTTGCACACATTATATATATATATGTATATATATATATCTATATATATATATGTATATATATGAGTGTACATGTATAACAATATATATAAGTACAAAGACAAACATTTGCACACATTATATATATATATGTATATATATATATCTATATATATATATATATGTATATATATGAGTGTACATGTATAACAATATATATAAGTCAAAGACAAACATTTGCACACATTATATATATATATGTATATATATATATCTATATATATATATGTATATATATGAGTGTACATGTATAACAATATATATAAGTACAAAGACAAACATTTGCACACATTTATATATAAAAATATACACATCAATTCTAAGATACAGATTTTGGTATGTATACGTAACTCAATATATACGTGTGGAAAATTGTCAGCCTTTGTGTTAATTACTTTCAGATTCTATGACTAAGAACCATGACGTTTGATAAAAAAAGTATTGTATATGTTTGGGTTGTGCTAAAAGAATTAGATATTTGTTTGTTTCCCCTTTAGATCTGTCAAATCTATGATTTATTAAATCTTGGAAATTTATTTAATTTCAACAGTCGTTAGTTTATGCTAAATAAATGAATGTGCAATTCTTGAAAATTTTGAAAACTAACTTTACATAAAACAACATACCCAAGATCATCGTTAAAATAGTTTTTAAAATATTGTTTTAAAAAATATATTTGTCAATTTAGCATATGTATTTGATTTCTTAAAAACATTTTGGATCATGCAATGTTTTAATAGAGATTAAAAAAGCATAACTCCTCCACACACTGAATTGTTGCACTGCTTATTATACGTTATCATACATTACAAAACCATCAAATTATATCAATTCTATGGTTAAGGAAATTTCGCATGCCCCACCTAACTACAACCTGGATGTCTTCAAGTCCAACATAAACACATTCCTGATGAACCGCCCCCTTAAGTAAGACACTTTATCAAATCTCTACACTAACGTACTCTACACGCAATAACCCTTAACCCGAGTGGCTTTCGGGCCTTGATAAGTGGTGACCACCTTATTAAAAATATCAATTGGAACAAAGTTCACTCGTGATGTGCTTTACTCTTCAAAATTTTATATTTCATTCAATTTCTCCACATAGAAGATAAACTGTTAAAACGTGCGGATCAAGCTCATTCCGTGTCTCAAATCCCTCTTAAATTTGCTCAATTTCGCTCATGGAAAATCCTCTAAAAGGAGATTTACTATGCAACCTGACCGACCTCATAATTAAAGCTTAACTTTATCAAACTTTAAATTTAAAATATAGCATGCAAGAAAAAAAACTTATAAAAATTTAACACAAATTTTAAATTAACAAAAAACAAAACAAAAAATGGCCAATGACCCTATCTTATAATAACAGTAGAACTGTAGAAAACTAAATGAAAAAGTTATAAAATTTCGCAAATGGCAAACATTATCAGGGGTTAAAAGTGTCTCTTATTAATGTGACCCCCGTTCTGAAGCAAGTATTTATGATAAGTCTTTAAAAAAATCATGATATGATCAATAGGTGAAAGGGATCTGAGGTTCTTATTTCATATTATTCACTACTACGGAGGTGTCCAGCTTTGCCTGGTCGTTAAATACGCTTAAATACGATATTTTAATTTGGCCAGATTTCGTATATATTATTACAAAGTCGTAGTTTCAAAAGTAAAAAGAGAAGGTATTTGGGTGCCATCAGTTAAAATCGAAACCAGAATCAAAACTTTAATATTCAAAGCTGGTGATGCTATTACAGTGCCCTCTTTTTGACCTCTTAAACACTATTTTAACCAGCTACATTTCTATTAAAGACGGGCAATAAAAAAATCCAGTCACTTGCGACCTTTAGCGCCGCTTTGCAATTTTTCATTTCGGAGGAGATAGAGTTTAAAAATATGGAGACCGACAAATAGACAGACAGATATAGTTCCTTTTATATATTAAATTCATTACTTTGCTTAAACTGTATTTTGAATCATTGTAATACGCGTATTATATTGGTTATTCATATATATATATATATATATACATATATATACACACACATATATATATATATATATATATATATATATATATATATATATATAATATAAATCGGAACGTTTTAACGTATCGGAATTTCTATCGAAATCGGAAAAATTTGTGCCTATTCTCAGATAATAAAAACCTCTCTTTTAATTTTTTTTTTTAAATTTGATTTTCTTTAAAATAAAATCTCTCACTGCTGGTATAAATGATTAAACATTAAATATTTATTGATTTTAAAATACCAGTAAAACTGGCACCTACAGATCATCCCCACAAGTATGTTCTGCGAAAATATATGCTCAATTAACAGGTGTTTTTACGGTAATCTGGAAAAATAACACTTCGATATGTATCAATGAACAGGTAACACGGGTGAGTTTCCAGTCTATATTAACCCGAAGATAACAGTGGACGATCAAAATAATGTATAAAATGCCTATTGGTATATATATATATATATATATATATATATATATATATATATATATATATATATATATATATAAAATAAAAATTACAATTACATTTACCAAAATGATCCAAGATGGTAAAACTAAAGTATATTAAAGAATTAATATTTATAAAGTAATCTCAACCAGATGGAAAAGCTAGATAAACCAAATAGGAGATATAGCTCATAATAAGAGCAAATAGTTAATAAAACATGCTAAAAACACTTTAAAAAAGAGTTAAACACATATTTAATTTGAAAAGGAAACACTTGATAAGTAGATAGTCCGTAATCCGCGAAGTTTCGAAGAAATACGAAAGAAATAAGGCCATGCTGACTGTTTGGTGATCTACTACCAGTATCATGTATTACAGTAGTTTTATAAATGCAGACGAAACCATTACGGCGGAGAAGTAATCTCAACAAATGAATGAAATGTATCAGAAACTTCGACAACAACACTCAATTCTCCTCCACAACAATACCCGACCGCACATTGCTACATCGACCCTGCTGAAGTTGAACGAATTGGACTACGGAACTCTGCTTCATCAGCCATACACTCAAGACCTTTCATCTACTAACTACCACTTTTTTTTCATCTACCGACTACCACTTTTTCAACGAAAATATATTTCGACGAATTTCTGAGTGAAAAATACTTCAAAACCCTGAGCGATATCAAAAAAGCATTCAGCGACTTCATCGTAACCAGAACACAATATATTTACGTTACTAGCGTGAATACACTTGTTTTTGATTAGCAATGGTTTGTTGATTTTGATCGTGGTTATTTCCATCAATAAATATTTGTTTGACATGAGATATGTTCATCTGAATTTAAAAGTTAAAAACTACAAGAACTTTCTTGTCCACGTCATGTGTGTTTATGTGTGTGCGTAAGAAATCAAGGCAGATGTTTTCAGTACATATATACATATATATATATATATGTATATGTATATATATATGTGTGTTTTTTAAAACTTTTTTTACCGTTTTATCTGTTTCTGTAAGGTCTGACAAGGCTGTTAGATCGTAAACGCGGTCCAACATCCGAAACATATGTAACCAAACTGATAAAACGGTAATAAAAAATAAAACACATATTTGCTCTGCAATAGTATTGAGCACTTTCTTCAGGTTTTTACTAATTACCAGTTTTATGCGTAAAATGAAATAATCATATATATATATATATATATATATATATATATATATATATATATATATATATATGATTACTTCATTTAATCACATAAATCAATATACGAAGATATAATTTTATGTGTAAATTTCTCAGTATGCACTACAACAGTGCTCAATACATATGTAGTGCTAGGTAGTAAGCTATGAAAGTATATATGGAAATTAAGCTACACTGAATATTGCATGTTTTATTCTCGTGAGCATTTGTCAGGTTTCACGATGCCTTACGAAGGCTTCCGTAAACCTGACAAATTATCACGAGAATGAAACTCGGAATATTCTGTATAGCTTAATTACCATATATATTTTCATAACTTACTATACACACACGCACACACACACACACACATATATATATGTGTGTGTGTGTGTGTAAAGAGAAAGAGAATCTGAGGGAGATGGAGGGGGAGATTTTTAATAAGCGAAATTGTCGCAAGTAATTGTTTGATTAAGTTCAAGTAGACTCAGTTGTAACAGTTCTCAGCTGCTATCATTCACTTAAAAACACGTGTGCTTAAAAATGATTCGGAAGACGTTAAAAGAAAATTGTGCGCATATTTAAGACCCAACCACTACACAAAGGTTTATTTTATTGAGTGAAAAAATCTGTGTTGATTGTAATCAGTATCAAGTATATATTAGGTACAAATACGTTTTAAAGATTTTACCACCTGTTTTTAGTTGTGGGTTTATAATGCGTCCCATACTATAGTTTCCGATCTGTTTTGAACTTGAATAGCCTTATATTAATTTATTTTTATTTCGGACTATTATTCTCATCTTTATTAGTTGTTTTTCATCTTTTATAAGTTTGTTTATTCACAACGTTTCGGCCAACTATTCCTCTGGCCTTCGTCAGGTGGTAACCGCGACGGATAGGAACTTCGAATCTCCTGACTGCATTCTCAGCCATCACTGCCATCTGTAGTTGTTGTCGTCTCACTACGTTTTGGCCAAGTAAGCCTCTGGCGCGCTTTGGGTGGGATTGAAACCGCTATCTTCAGACAAAGTTCATCTGAAACTGTAGAGATTCAACGTCTCTATCAACTGTGCCACGGACCCCGAAGGGCGATCAAGGTTTATTTATTATCTGATCTTGAATAGCCTTCTTTATAAACGATTTTTTGAAAATTATTTTGATGAATTGAACCAACTTCTGCATATTTTGTTCGATTTTCTTTCAAAAAGTGGTTTTATATTCTGCTAATTGATTTATATATAATCGGTATCATAATTCGATTGTTTTCTTTTTTCTCACGTATTGAATACTTAATTATTTGGAGCGTTGAAGAAATCATTCGTAAATCATTTTAAATTATGCATAACACAAATGAACCCATTTCTAAAAATTAAACTTATCAAGCAACTATAACTTATGCATCCAGCGGAAGTCGAGATATGTAGTTACAGGGTGACCCCCCCAAAAAAAAACAAAAGCTAAATGGAGACCATCTAGAACATGTAGAACGGAAAATAAAAGGCAAAATACCCAAGTGTTTTGATGTGATGTTTTGAATATAATAAACTAGTTATGACCAAAGTTTCATTTCATTCGGACAAAACACTAAGAAACGGGCCTAATTAGAGTTGGGACCCGTTTTTTTTGGTCACCATGTATTAATTATTTTGTTTGCAAACAATTTTGTTTCGAAAATTTGTTAATTAATACTGTTTATTGGATTTAATATTTATTTATTTAATATTTTCACATTACTATTATTGTCTTGATTTAAATAGGTATAGCATTTCTGCTGTAATAAACTTGGACCTTCTTCGAGTGCATTTTTTTTTTTTTGGTGTGGATTTCTCTTTTATTCATACATTACTTAGCGTATCCGAGTTTTATCGTCTACAGTAACTTATAGACAGTCATTCGACTCATGTTTGCTTTGAACATCAAAAATAGTTCCCAAGTACGAAAAGAAGCATTGGAGATTACATCGGCTGAAACGTTGTGAACAGTCAAAATGATATTAATAGTCCGCATAATCTAAATAATTATATGTAAAGCCTAGTGATGCGCAGAGAACCTTTTCAGGGCAGATGCTCTAGTGAAAAAAAACCGGCAAAAAACAGTAATGAACACTATCTCAGTGGGACACATACCTATATTACATTTCTCTGAAAAGGGTACTTTTAAAACAAGAGTAAAAGCGGCAGGTACTTGGGCACCACTAACACCTCGTTCGCACGGTAAGAGTCATCTACGAGGATTCGGGTTGAACTGCTCACTACCACTTCACAGCTTGTATGTAAGACAAATATCTGCTATAATTTTGAAGAGAAAAGAAACAAAGTTACACCGAGCAGATTTTCTAAAGTTGAATTTTTTTTTGTTTCGGAATGTTTTAAAGAAAAGGAGCGTTATTATTAAGATTCCTCGGACTAATGTTTTTTATCTTTTTCGGTAGATGTAACCCTCGACCTTCCTTAGGATAAACTACTAGGTTAAATTCAGTTCTAAATTACACTCTTCTTAAGGTTGAAGGTTCAATCTCCAGTGTGGGCGACATTAAAGAATACAATTACGAATTAATTACGCCTTCCACCCAGTTATGGTTGACAGAACGAGAGCATGCTACCCTCGAGGATTAAATAAACGGTTCTGTTTGACATGCCATGCTGATTGGCGATTAAGATAAAAAGAATTGTTGAGTTCAACAAAATACATCTGAAGAAAAGCGGATGTTATATCGACTGAGACATTGTACAAATAACACACAAGATGAGAAGAATTGAAATAATGCGAATAATCAATAATCAATCACAAATTAAAAACAACAAAATGCTTGATGTGATCGAATACAGATTTTTGCAATCGTTTAATAAAAAATTGTAAAATTCATTTTACAAATGTAATTTTATGTTGTGATTTCTATGTTGTGATTTTTATATTGTCATTTTTATGTTGTGATTTTTATGCTGTAATTTTTATGTTGTAATTTTTATGTTGTGATTTTTATATTGTCATTTTTATGTTGTGATTTTTGTGTTGTCATTTTTATGTTGCGATTTTTATGTTGTAATTTTTATGTTGTAATTTTTATGTTGTAATTTTAATGTTGTAATTTTTATGTCGTGATTTTTATGTTGTAATTTTATGTTGTGATTTCTATGTTGTAATTTTTTGTGTTGTATTTATATGTTGTACTTTGTATGTTGTAATTTTTATGTCGTAAATTTTATGTTGTAATTTTTATGTTGTAATTTTTATGTTGTAATGTTTTGTGTTGTATTTATATGTTGTAATTTTTATATTGTGATTTTTTATGTTGTAATTTTTGTGATGTAATTTTTGTGTTGTATTTATATGTTGTACTTTGTATGTTGTAATTGTAATGTTGTAATTGTAATTTGTAATTGTAATGTTGTAATTGTAATTTGTAATTATAATGTAATTTTAATGTTTTAATTTTTTGTTTTGTGATTTCTGTGTTAAGATTTTTCTACTGTAAATTTTGTGTTGTAATTTTTATGTTGAAATGTTCATGCTACAATTTTAATGTGCTAATTTTTATGTTGTTAATTTGAATGTTGTCATTTTTATATTGTTATTTTAATGTGATATTTATGTTGTAATTTGATGTTGTACTTTTTATGTTGTCATTATTATAATGTGCTAATTTTTATGTTGTTAATTTGAATGTTGTAATTTGATGTTGTACTTTTATGTTGTATTATTGTAATGTTAAAGTTCTATTTGTTAATGTTGTAATTTTTATGTTGTTCTTTATGTGTTGTAATTTTTGGGTTGTAAATTTTAATAGTGTAATTTAATGTTACTAGCTTATTTTGTAATCTTTTGCTTGTAAATTTTAATAGTGTAATTTTGTGTTGTAATTTTCATATTGTCATTTTATGTTGTTCTTTTGATTGGTGTAATTTTAATGTGGTAATTTAAATGCTTTTTATTTTTATTTTGTAATTCATATGTTGTAATTCATATGTTGTAATTTAATACTGTAATTTTAATGTTGAAATTTAAATGTTGTAAGCTGTATGTTTCGATTTTTTGTGTCATGATTTTTGTGTTCATTTTTTTGTGTTGTGATGTTGTAATTTTTTATGTGTCAGTTTTTATGCTGTAATTTTGATATTTTAATTTTTGCATTGTAATTGTTGTATTGTAATTTTTATGTTGTAATTTTTGTGTTGAAATTTTTGCGTTGAAAAATTTACATGGTGTAATATTTTAGTTATAAATTTTCAGTTGTAATTTTTCTTTTGTTATTTTTAATGTTTTATTTTTTATATTGTAGTTCATACGGGTGTAATTTATATGTCGTAGTTTTTATGTTGTTATTTTACGTTGTATTTTTATGCTATTAATTAATGTTGTACTTTTTATGTTATTAATTTGAGGGTGTAATTTTTATGTTGTAACTTTTATGTTGTAATTATAAATAGTGAAATAATAATGTTGTAATTTTTATGTTGTAATTATAAATAGTGAAATAATAATGTTGTAATTTTTATGTTGTAATTATAAATAGTGAAATAATAATGTTGTAATTTTTATGTTGTAATTATAAATAGTGAAATAATAATGTTGTAATTTTTATGTTGTAATTATAAATAGTGAAATAATAATGTTGTAATTTTTATGTTGTAATTATAAATAGTGAAATAATAATGTTGTAATTTTTATGTTGTAATTATAGTGTTGTATGTTTTATAGTGTATTTTTTTGTTATAATATCAAATGCTGTAATTTTGTGTTGTTATTTTGATTGATGTAATTTACACGTAATTTTATGTTGCATTTTTTTAGTTGTAATTTTTAATAGTATAATTTGATGTTGTAATTTTAATTTTGTAATTTTTGTTGTTATTTTTTATATAGTAATATTATGTAGTAGCTTTTATTTTTTAATATTTATGTTATAATTGATATTTTGTTATGTGCATGTTGTAATTAATATGTTGTAATTTAATGTTGTAAATTAAATGTTGAAATTTGAATGTTGTAATCTTTATGTTGTCTTTTTTGTCTTGTTATTTTTGTATTAAGTTTTGTGTTGTAATTTTTATGTTGTGATTTTTATGTTGTAATTTCATGTTATAATTTGAATGTGCCAAATTTTGTGCTGTAATTGTAAATAGTGTAATTTTAATGTTTTAATTTTTATGTTTTAATTTTTATTTTAAAATTTTTATGTCGCAATCTTTACGTTGTAATTTTTAAGTTAATTTTTGTTTTCATTATTATGTTGTCCTTATTATATCTATAAAAATTATTGTCGCAAATCGTACGCAACAGCCACATCCAACCTTTGCAATCCATTACTCATGTACAATTCTATGAAGTTGTTTTATTTTCGACCAACTTCATTAATCACAGTGTGTGCATATTTATTTGCTTTTCACGACCGAAAGATGTGAAACAAGGTTGGAAGATAGGGGTCAAAAGCCATCCCCGAGAAGCCGGCACTCTGTTCTACAAAAATGTTCGTGCTGACTCGTAACGGGGACAATCTCAGACGATAAACAAAAAACGACCTCGCAAGAAGATAGAGGCTGATAGGGTGGATCCCCTAGATTTGCATAGGACACTACCTGTGCCATCTAACTTAAATGGGCTAACTTTGTCAAATACGTATCCTGGGCTTATAAGAAAACACAGCAGGGTAAATAATATATTATTTATGTACTTTTATTTAAATTCTTTGATATGGCATAATCACGTTGACACACCGGTTCCCGCTGGATCACCGAAGTTTTGCAACGTTGAACCTGGTCAGTACTAAATGCGTGACCATTTGGGGTTTCCAGATACTGTGTGTGCTCTCTGCGTATCTCGGCATTGTTTTCAGTTGTCCTGGTCTTCTCATTGCCACAGGACTCAAACAGTGTCGATTCAGGGTAGGTGGAGTTGATAATTGCGCTACTCTTGCCTCACAATTACATGCACAGCTGACCTTACAGGGGGTGTCCTTTGTCTTTCGAGACTGAACGGCGACATCGAAATTGAAATTCTTTGAGATGAGTAATTTGCGTGTTGTAATCCTCATCTTGATACTTATGATTGTTTCACCACGTTTCAACCAACTATTCCTAAGCAGTCGTTTTTTTTACTTAAGCTTCCCATGATGCCAAGGTTGTACACACTTCTTCTTTTTAATCAGGAATCGAACTCCATAAAATGCGATGAACTGAATTGAGACAACAATAAACCTATCTTAACTGAGAAGAATGTCCCTTTTTCTGATGGAGGACAAAACATACTAAACTTTGAATTTTTATAAATTAGACACAAAACTCTTAGAAGTGTGGACTGTGAAAGGTTGGTTAGCATTCCATGCTTAACTTGCTCTTAACTCTATGATGCTTGCTTGAAAGTAAAGAAGTGCAGGAATTATCATTTTCGTGATTTCTAGCTTTTCAAAAACTTTTTTTTTGATATGAACGACTAAGTTTTTTCAATAATACCGTCGGCTTAGAATAAGTACTTCCCAAAGCCAAATTCATATCTAAAGCGTGGATTTGCACTGTAATAGAATTCGGGGGGAAAGATGAATAGCCCATTTGAAATTATAAGTTAAAATCGTAACATTTTTCAATGTTTTACTTCCAATATGCATTACATAAACTGGAAAGGGTTGATATGCCGTAAAGCATACACATCAAAACAAAACAGTTTCATTTATTTATTTATTTATTTACTTATTTTGCGGACTGTTATGCTCCTCTTCGTTATTGTTGTTATTCCATCACGTTTCGACCAACTATTCCTCTGGCCTTCTTCAGGTGATTAACCGCGACGGGATAGGAATGCTGAGTCGCTTAACTGTATCCTCAGTAATTACTGCCTTCCATAGTTGTTGTTACCTCTCCACGTCTTGGCCAACTAATCATCTGGTCGATATCGGGTAGGATTGAAACCGCTATCTTCAGACATTGCTCACCTAACACTGTACAGATTTAACGTCACTATCCACTGAGCCACGGGTCGAAAAGTCGTGAAACAACTATGAAGATGACGATAAGAGTGCACAAAATAAATAAATATAAAAATAACTCATCGCAAAAGATTCTAACGATAGACAAAAAGTATACCAAACAATTTATTTTTTAAAATGACAAGTTATGACGTTATATTATCATATCATAATAAAATGTACCCCAGCTAAAAAAAACTATTGTTTTTGTTAATAAATTCTTTTAAATTTCCTTAGTGATTATAACTCAAACTCTCATTTTTGTTCGATGTGTAAATATCAAAAACAGAACCAACTTAGTTGCGGTCTGCATTCCGAAAATCAATAAAATTTTATTTATAAAACGGGTTCTGAGTTTACTTATGTTTGCGACATCTTAAGTACGAAGGCTTGCATAAAATGTAGAACAAACACGCATCTATACAAACTTGTGTAAGAACGTAAGTTAAAATTCTCCAAGAGGCAAAGAAAAAAGTATTAGAGTATTAATTGCTACACTTTGCTACCAAATTATAACCGGCGAAAGAAGTATCTTTGTCAACAATCTAGATATAATAGCGGCGGGACTTAGCCTATAGGCATTTTAAAATAAAAGATAAAAAAAAACAAAAACAAAAAAAAAAAACAGAAGGAAACCACTTACCTCAACGAACGACAAGCTGACACAGGTCAAGGCAAGTAGTTGAAACAACAAACAAATGCTTTTAAGCTGACGACGATGATAGAAATCCAACTGAAATCATAATAAAACTCAATCAAAAATTTAACAATAACTTATTTCAGACATTAAACCACTTTTACGCGCACATATATATGTATACAAATATATGCTCATGTATATATACAGACAAATCCATATATACAAAAATATGATTTTATATATATATATATATATATATATATATATATATATATATATATATATATAATTATATGCGTCTAATAAGAAAACATTTACAAAATAAAAACATGATAAAAAATAACGTATTATATAAACCTGAAAGAAAATGGACTCTGATTTATAAAATCGCAATCACACACACACACACACACACACACACACACACACACACACACACACACACACACACACACACATATATATATATATATATATATATATATATATATATATATATATATATATACTAGCAAAAGTACCCGTCCTTGACTTGGTTCAAAACAGCCTATAGAAAATGGACTTTGATTTATGAAAGTATGATAGGTTATGAAAAGGACGAGTTGTAAGGAGATAGCTTCGAATTTGGGGGTATCAAAAAAAATAAAATAGATAAACCCCATAATTTATTATACCATACCTGTTCACACTGAAACACTTATCACAATATTCTGTGGATCTATATTAAAAACCTTGTTAAACTTTGTGACATATTTTGATTCTATGGAGGTCAGGCGCGAACGAACATCCCCATAATTTTATTATACCATATTTCTTCAAACTGAAATATAATTATCAAAGTATACTTACGCAGATAGATATGAAAAGTCTTTATTAAAGTCTGTGCCTATTTCCATTCTATGGAGCCCAGGCGCGAATGCAGACCCCAAAATTGTATTATACCATCCCTATTTAAGTGAAAATATGATGATCAAAGTATTATTATGTACATCTATTTCAAAAATATTTGTAAACGTTATTTTTAATTTTTTATTTCCATACTTTGTGGACCAGGCGCGTACGAAGACCCCACACTTTTAATGAATCATCATTTTGCCAGATCAAACATACCCATTCCTGTGTCTCGATACACTTTCTATCATTATATGTGATCAGTTTTCTATGTCAACCATATAGGAGCCTATTTTTGACCAGACACATACACACACACACACACACACATACACACACACACACGGACGTTCAGCTTTATATTATATACATATATATATATATCATATATCATATAAATATGATATATATATATGATATATATATATATATATATATATATATATATATATATATATATATATATATAGCCTATTTATTAGAGAAACTTTATTTGTTACATGTCTTTCAGTGGAATCTCTATTCAAACACTCCAACTCATCAGATAACTGAAACATGTATGCACATATGTAACCAATAATGTTTGTATAATAAACAGACCATATACACGCTGTCTCCTTCATCGAGCTCTCTTTAATAATCGCTCAGGTTTTATTGAATTCACATCTAGGATCCCAGTCTATACACCCATTACACACACACGCACACATACACACACATACACACACACACACATATATATAAAATTACATATATATATGTATGTATATATATAGTAAGTTATAAAATATATATAGCGATTAAGCTACACAGAATATTCCACGTTTCATCCACGCATAAGCCTGATGAATCCTAGTGTGAAT